>NW_028277167.1:26118125-26423750 GCF_051122295.1 Plectrocnemia conspersa | reverse complement strand
CTCGCTCGTTTAATTATAATTTTATTATTTTTTATATACTATTTATTTAAGTTTTTAAAATTACATGGATCAGCCATTTGGCTGATATAATAATAATGTCTGGGTAAATTTATTAGATATATAAGAATTCAACCTTCTAATAATATGCCTGATTTCAAGAAGATTTGAAATTCAAGGACGCAAAATCATTGAATTCATTAACTTATATATAATGTGTTATGTTTTAAATAATTAGTAAATAAACAATTGTTTTTCTTATTTATTTTAATTTTGATTATGTAATTACATACCCTACAAAATAAAGTGTTTCGTTAAGCTTTTATAATTTACGAAGTGTTTCATAGCAGGAAAAGTTTGAGAAAGCTTGCCATAATACATAGTCTTTTGCTATAATTTAAGTTAATTTTTTTTGTGTCTTAAAATTAATTATGTCAGTTTTCAGGCTAATAGTCTAACAAGAGTTGAAAATGAATAAAAAAAAATACATAGTAATCCAACTTTAATCATCGCGCTTTCGCACGCTACACACGCTAATCCCATGGTTTAAGGGTTCTAGGGCTTAGCGCTATTACAGTTAATTCAGATTAGGGCTTTGTCCCTAGTGCGAAGAAACAATTTGGAAATGCTTCGAGTTTTCAATTGATGCGCCACCTGCCGCCGCTCCTGACCAATTAAACCAGAATTACGGTGGGAGAATTTAAATATACAATTTTGCGCGACCCGGTTGATTTATGCGCAAACATATCTAAAGCAAAGTAAAATGTTTGAGAACCAGCGATTTTTGGGCTGAATTTCAAAGCTAACAACACTAAGAAACCTTTGAAGAGAACAAAGTTCTACAATGTATTGCATTATAGTCGATAGAGATGGGATGAAGGCAAATTATGGTACGAAAGAATTCATAAGATGTTCCATATATGATACTTAATTAATAAATTTTGTCAATTTTTATTATTAAATAAATAAATTAAAATATTATTGATTAAATTTTAATGATTAACTGTAACAATTTATAAATTAAATATACACTTAATTAATAAATAACTTGTTATTTATTATTCTTTCGGATAAAACTTACAGTAATATTTAATTAATTTATTAAACGAAGATAATTAATTTCAAATAAAATATGAGGATAATTGATAGACAATCATCCTCTTAAGCGAAAGCAAGTAAAATATAGCCTTCTGATAATTACAAAGAAAAATTTAAAAAAAATGCTAATTTAAAGCGAGACTCTTTTTTGGTGTGTTTTTCTTAAATGAGTTTCGTAGAATATGAAAAAAGTTTTAAAAGTTTTTTTTGTTTGTAATTGATGATTTTCGAAAGTCTGCGTGCCTAATAATTATCTTCGGTTAGACCAACCATTGTTGTTTTAATTGTATTGTTATGTTAGGACGGTCCAGATAATTATAGGAAGCACTTAATACAAATTTTAATTTATCATAAAAACAAATCTTGTTCCACATTCACGTTAAAAGCGCAATAAACAAAAATGCTTTTACTCCTTACGACCCGAAAATTGCTTTTGTACGAAGGATTACCATCTCAAATAGCCGTTTGAGATCATTTACAATTATTATTGTATTGCATTAAGTGCAGCAAGCAAAGAATGCGAAAACGACGAGTGCAGGGTTGCCAAATCTCCATTTGTATTAGCTCCAACAATCATGCAAAGATTCTTGTAAGAAATATAAATTTATTACAACTATTCCAAACACTCCCCATCATATCCAAGCGTATCTAAGCGCATACATACAAATATAGTATCTACGGTATGAAGTCACTTTTAAATAAAATTAGCAAACATAGTGATTATTTCGTACAAAGAAAATTGCACGCATGCAGGTTTGCAGAAACATTTTTTAGTTAATACGTGAGGCCTCTCAAACATATTTAAACTACCGTAGTTTTTATTATATCTATATACTTAAGTTAACTAGTCAGCCTGTTCCGCGATCAACATAGACCAGTAGTATAAATCTGTGATTCATATATGAATCTTATATGAATAATAGTAAAGATCGAAATTAGTGATTATTGTAAGATTTTAATTCCGATCGATCATTGCAGTTTAGGTTTTCAAAGATTTTCCTTATCTCTCGGATGTAAAATTAGGATTAAATCATGCTAGGTCTGAAAAGTGGTATCTATTGATTGCAATACAATATATGTATATCATTGAGTTTGATTTGTGTCCCACTACTTGCTCAGTAGTTACTGATTGTGTTTACTCCGTTGTAACGCATTAGGCTAACGCCTTGCATATTACAACGAAAAATGTATAATAAATAAATAAATTTTATTTTAAATATAAAAAAACGTTTAAAAATAGTAATTCAAATAAATATTTTTTATACATTTTTTTGTCATCTGTGATGGTTTTTGAAATTATTAATAAAAAATAATAATTGATATCGATATTAAATTTATTTAAAAAAAAATGGCGACTATTTGAAATATTAAAAAAATGTTATTCTGTTAAAAGAATCTTACAGAAGAAGTAAGGAAATAAAAAATATTTTAAAATAGATTTTAAATTAAAATAAAAAATTTTTGGAGGATTTGAGGATATGATAACTGCCGTAGTTTTTATCATATCGACATGAATATTGTTCTATAAATAGCTCTTGTTAATATCTTAGCTTTTAATCTAATCCACTATATTGTTTAAAATGAGTAAAAATAAAAATTAATTATTTAATTTAAATTATTAAATTAAAATTTAAAAATTAAATTAAAAATCAAAAAATTAATTAAAAATTAAAATTAAGTCGTAACTCAGTTAAAAATATTCTTAGAATAAAGATAATAAAGGTTAAATCACTTAAAAAAGAATAAAATAATTGTTATTTTTTATAAAAATAACTATAATATATTAAAAAATACAAATGTAGTTTCGGAAAAAAATCTTAAGGAAGAAAGTAAATAGATAGCAAAATATTATAAAAATTAAAATAAAAAATTTTTTTACACCCTTTTTTGTACTGAAATTTAAATAATTCTTAAGACTAAAGATTTTTATAAATTACTAGATTTATAGTATGCATTCGTTGCACTAGTTGTATAAATATAAAAATCACTATAATTAAAAAAAAATATACATTTAAAATTAAATTAATGGTTCATTTTATAAACAAAATTATTTAATGTTTAGATAAAACCGCCAAAAAATTAATATGCTTGTAAAAAACTAACTGCATTAATATGATTTATTCATCATTATAATAAAAATATATACATAAAAAAATTATGATTAAAATGTGGACAGAAAAAAAAACTATAGTATTAATGGGATTTTATTGTGGATAAATTCTTACTACACATAATAGTACTTTATATAGTTCATGTTTGTTTCGCTCCTGGTTGATTTTACAACCAGTCTTATTTTATTTATATAGATATAAAAACCGAAAGTTTTCGTATTAAATTCTGATTTCTCTCCTCCTCTCGAAACAACCAATATCAATCGTTTGGAAATGTTTACGCGAAAAGTTTCGCTACCCCTGACGCGGACACAGCATAAAATTCAATTTGTATTCCAAACATTGCCAACCGATATCTGTCATTTTTTGTTGGCGAAAAAAAGCGAGAACATGTCGACAGGCCAAGATGCGTTGCATTCATTGTATCGCTACCATTATATTTTTATTATATATTATTTATTTTACTTCCAAGTTGTCACATTTCTTTTCCGATGTGCTTGAAAGACCGAAACAAAAATAAAAAATGATACTGTACACAAATGAAACAGATCTCTTCTCTTACAATATTCTATTCCATTTCTGTGCAAACTCAGTTGAGATTAAATATCTTAAAAAAATTGTTTCTGTGTCAAAATTGCGTTTTTAATAGGTATAAAAATGGCATGTATATCTTTCAGCAAAATTGTTACAATGATTCACTATATAAAAATTTCAGATTTTTTTATACGATAATTAGGAGTGGAATTTCATTTGAAACAAAGAAGTAACAAAAAACCAGGAAAAGAGTGACTATGATAGATTTTGTATTTTTCTGTATGTTTAAAAAAAATACACTGCATTGACTCTCACGATTGGTCCTTGTAATGAATTTACCGGATGATATATTTGTGTCGGATTCTCAAAAAAAAAAATATAATAAGAAACTGTTGATTTCAATGGTATATTTTTTATGTTTTATAATTAGATGTACCGCCTTCTCTCGGTGGTAATCTACGTACAAGTGTCGTGCAGAACTAATTATCTTACATATTCATAATATAAAAAGGTTCATACAGATAAAATTAAATCACTATACAAATCTCACACTCAGTAGAATTAGGAATTAACGTGTCCATTTAAAACGTATAATACAAACAAAACTTGCTGTGGCTTAGGCTTTATAAACTAGCGGATATACTGGAGTTTCCAATCTACTTTAAAGGTTTTTAATTAAAAATATTATGAAGTTATTGTCAACTCTATCTTATCGCGCGAATTACGCAAAATGCACGCATCTGGCTTTTCGTTTATCCGCACACGTTTATATCAAGGGAGGTGCAAAATTGCGATTCAAAAATATATTTATGGTCTGGCGAAAAAAATACAACGGTTCAAATGGCGCTTTTCGCGGACGCCTCACGTGCCGCTGTCATATTGTATTCCTCGGACCGATGAATTATTGTTTGAGGAAACTAAAAGATGTGTCGGGTTCCCCTCGCCCGCCTTTCTAAGCCCTAGCTTTCTTATCCTTGTGTCGTCCCTCGAGAACAAAAAGAATATCAATATATTCTTTAGGACAAAGAGGCCCATTTGTATCTGCGAATCTTGAGTTGGGTCTTGAAAAATTTCAATGAACACATCGAAGAGTCAGAAAGTTTTTCGGTGATATGCGCTTATAAAATACTTTGGATAGATAAGTTGGTATTATCAGAAACCTAGAGTGCGTTGATCTATTTTATAGTAATATTTTTAGCAATATTTTATATTGGGTGCAAGATTTTAGTATTAAAAGAAAACGCAACTGATATTTTAAATAAGTATTATTAAGTTATTAATATTTAAGAAATAAATATAAACATTACTATCTTATATATAATTGTTCTAAACCGCTTTTGGACGCGCACACTTTAAAATAAAACACTCAATTTACATTTTGTTATTCTGTTAATCGTGTCACTCTGTATGAATGGTGTATAATAATACGTTTAAACAAAAGAAATATATTTAATTATAATTAATAAAAATAAAAATTGAGTTGGCTCGATGATTTTCGTGCCTTGGGTAATGAATATTTTTGTTGTTGATCAATCAAATATAAACATTTAAATACGATAGCAACGTGACAACATTAATTTTACGCAAAAATAATATTTAAAACGCAAAAAGTTGAGGGTCCGGTATTCGCACACTTACTAGCTCCGGTACCTCACGACAGTGAGATACTGACAGCTAGTATACTTATATTATAATTAAATATATGATATTTTAGGTATTTCTTTTATTATATGTAGATTAAATATATGGCAGAGCAAAATTTATTCAATGAATTAAGTTAAATTTGACAGACGTGAAGATACGACCTGAGGCTTCCGAACACGATCATCGTAGCAAGAGGAACTGCCTCCAGACATTGGCACTGCCACCTACAAGACCCCTGAGGATCTTCCACGGACATCATCCCTGCACCCGTTTCTCCACCACTGCTCGGAGAAAACGATACTATATGAAAAATATGTTTATTTTATACTATTTTTTATTTTATTTTTTTAAATATATATATACAAAAAATTCCTACAGTAATGCTTCACTTAAATTATTGTGCAACAGTATTAAAAATGCTTAATTGATTAAATAAGACGATTTTACAAAAAATACAAAATAGGGTAATAAGAGTAGTTTTAAGCCAGCTGTGCCGGTGGGGTCTATTGGCTACCCCCAATTTTTTATTTTTCTCGAGTAACTTATTTTATATATGATATGTAGATCCTATATGTCACGAACCTTTTGTATTGGTTTAAAAAGTCTTGAAAATAAAAACTATGTGTGCGCTATGGTATTTTTATACCTGAGACAGTTTTCCGAGAAATTTGATCGCATCACAAGCGGTTTCTTCAATGCTTTATCGTAAACTATACCGTTACTCGAAAATATATGGAGTAAGAATTGAACCGCCAAAATAGCGATCTTGATATTGAAAATAACGTCACATCTGATGAATAAGATTTCATTGTACGTAAATAGTTAAATAGAATAAGATTCAGAAGAAGAAATAGAAAACGTAGATGGGGAACAAACGGAAGAATTAGCATATAATTCAGAAGTCGCTTAAGTAAAAATCCAATCTCACAAGATACTTGAGAACTAGGTTGGCAAATATTTTTTTATACTTTTTTATTAGTATTCGCTTTAAAATATTTATTTTTATTAAAACAAAAAAATATATATAAACTAGTAAAAAGTGGTTCAGTTGACTAACATGACATATTTAAGTTATTATATCCATTACTATTTTTTCCTCATTTTGATCATCACATTTTATATTATATATAACTTCGATCAATGTTTATGTTTATATACCAATGTATTCAATTTCATATATATATATATTTTTGTTAATCTCTTCAAAAAACAAGTGATTGAGATGGAGTTATTAAACGTTCCGAAATAAAAATAAAGCAATAAAAAATAAAATGAAATAAAAAATCGGCGCGCAACGACGAAAGAGAAATATCCTACCATCATTTATGTATGAAATATGTATATCCGGCCGAGACCCGTATTATTATCCTGTTTATTCAAATATATTCACAGCGTTTACCTATAGGATATCGGGAAGAGACCCTTTCTGCAAATTCGAATCGAGCAAATTGAAATTTCGGACGTTCGGCAAAACCCCGCCGGGCGTCGTTCGACGTAGCCCCCTCGACACCGTGCGATTTTGTTTATATCGGGTGTGTTTTGTGTTTTTTAACAAGCGTTTCCATTGCTCGACACGCATTCGTAAATTCTAATATGGTGGCCCAATTATTTTTGTACGAATTTTTAATGATAAACAGGAATGTCAACTTGGAAAATCTAGAATTTTTAAATTTAAAAATATTAGAAATTAATCTTTTTAGATCAAATGTATTTAATAAATATTTGACGCAGTCTAGATTTTTATATAATTTTAAAGGTGAAACAAAAATTTTACATACCCTCATTTCACATCGTCTAAAGAGCCAATTATGTTTCTTGGTCCATTATATGACACGGAGAAGCTCGACTCATTTTTAGAGGGTATAAAAGACATAACACTGCGGTATTTAGTTTAAACTTCAGTTAAAACTCGACCACTTCGCTTACGACTTGGAATAATTTAGCTAACTGCACTAAGCGTATCAACCACAGATCTAAAAGAGTGCATATTATTAACCATATTTAAAGCTGTTCTGATATAAAAAATAATAATATATAAAAAATAGTTTTTAATTACCAGAATATTGACGTGTGAAAAGGTATGATACAATATCTTATATGCAAATGAAACATAATTTACGACTATAGATAACCATTATAGTATATATATATATTTTTACGTTAGTATTCTCTTATAAATGAGCAATAATGCTTTCTACGTAAGATTTTTTATTTTATTTTTATTTATGCTTCTTGACTGAGATGAATTATGTCCGTTTTCATAGGAAAACGTATAAATTATTATTTTCAAATAGGAAATATGTATCATTGGGATGATTTATGAATGACCTATACATTAAACATTTATGTAAATATCTATATATTTATAATGATGTATAACAAGAATGGCATAAAAATATTTTTCAGTTCGGTATAGATCATTATACAATATATATTTAATTTTAAAATAAATAAGAAATAAACGCAGAATATGGAAAACATCAACGATAGATGTTGATATTATATATAGGAGGGAAACTTTTAGAGTCGTCGCCAGTAGCTTCAAAGAATTTCTAGATCCAGATAAATCACAAGGTTAAACTTGCAGCAGTTTCGCTTTAAATTTTATATAAACTTCGTTGCAAACTTTACTATTAAAACATACTGAATATACTCATGCATGTACATACATAAATATAATAGTAATATATTTCTCATATATTATTGATAGAATATCTGCGATTCCGCCCCTGAGGGTGTCGAATTTTTCACTCACATCCCACCTGGATCGCCATTATCATAAGATAAATTCTGTGGGATATAAGATTCTTATGGAAATTCCAGCAGCACTAAAATATATCTTTTGTGTATTTTTATATGTTACAATATCCGTATGAAATAAAAATTCATAGGAAAGCCTGTTTCGATTTTAGACATAGCTTGAATGTCAGACAGACGTTTCCTTTTCCAATAAAAAATGGGGCGAAGAAGTAATAAAAAAAATATATCTGCGTTTGCTTTTATACTCAGAGAATCTTATGTAAATGTAGTAACACATTATACGGCGATGGATAGTGTTTTAGTTGTGTGATAAGCACCATTTCCACTTCCTGATTTCCCTGACCGAGTTGTCCGGAAGTTGGACAGACACAGAGGGTGCCAGAAGTCGCGCACCGTTAATAATTGAATATCGTATGAATTAAATCAGTCGCCCTTACGGTGGCAAAGTTTGGATTGAGCATGTATGTTCGTTGCGAAATTAGGGCAATTATATAATATATGTAATTAGACGAGGGCTAAGATTAAATCACGTCATCATAGAAACATGTTTTTATTCTTCTTTATTATTTCTACAAATTAAATGGTTGCTATTAAACATATGAATATAAATGATGCAAACAATATTTGCCATAAATTTATTTAAAAATATGCTCGAATTTAAATCTATAGAATCGCGTCGACGCGTATTCTAGAAAAAACATATTAAGCTATTAAAATTAATTTTATTCAAATCTTGAATCCTTAAAAGATTTTCGCATAAGTCAGTTTTCAGATGTGTAATCGTATCAATGTTTTATTTATAGATTTTTTAAAACATTTCCAGCGCATCTCAAACTATCAAAATTAATATTAAATTATATTGATTATGATTGTTAATTAAACATAATAATTTTTTACGCTATAAATTCAAATTATGGATTTTTATTATAAAATCGTGATTATTTTAAATAATATAACTATACTATAAAAATGAAAAAATGGTATTTATTTTATTGGTTGTTCTGGATAAAGTTTCTGAATAAAGTATCTTATTGCTGTGTTCTGGTTTATCAATGCAATACTATTTTTTATTTTCCTAAAGTAAATATTCGGTTGCGTCGATAGGTCATTCTTAAAGTCATCGGTGCTTGTTCTTGAGCGCTTATCCTTAAGTTGATGCTCAAACTGAAGGTGAAGCGTATGTCCTTGATCGAATAAGTCCGTAAAGAAAAATAATAGTCTAGTCCGGATTTGTTCTGCGTTATATACACCGTCGTGCGAGTAAGCCATATATCCACTCCGTACGTTAGGTGTTCGTAAGAATGCGGGTGTACTTCATGACGGCTGCTTGGTTCGCAGACACCGCTCGCGGGACTTCAGACACGCGTGCGCCATGTTTATATGTATTTTTGTACCGGTGATTTAATAACCGATGAAATTTGTGATCTTAACATTATGAATGCTTTTCAATAATATTCGCTACTATTTAATAATAAGCACCCGCTTTCGCTGTGTGCGCCGGCGCTGCGTTATATGCATTAATGCATTTTGACTCATAGGAAAATTATCCTAATAATGCTGTAGGCCGCTGTCATTCTTCGTATGACATAAATATCAATAATAGCAATCATTTTGAAAAGTCATAAGACAAAACGATAGTGTGCAATCAGCTTGTAATTTTATTTGTAATATCTTGTTATTATCTTTGTGGCAAAAAACTCTTATTTTAACCAAATGTCACATAGTTTTGATCCAATACGAACAGTTAATATACATATATTTAATTTAAAAATAAATATTATTTTACCACAGGATAAAAGCAGTGATTAAATATAAAATATATTTTTTCATTATTTTATATATTCACTACTTTACCTTGTGAAAAAACATGAGTTGTAATTCTAATTAAATACATGTTTTTTCTAGAACTCTTTTGAAAATTGCATTCGCTAATTACTGTGCATATTTCATCTACCTTTTCAGCCTTTGAAAAAGTTTCAGTATTAAATAACGCGTGCGCATTGTTCAAATTTCATTTAGCTCTGCTAAAAAACTATTCTCTTTTTTCAAAGCATTCATTTCGAAAACTCCGTCGTTAATTTCTAATTTTCGCCATACTCTGCGCTTTGCAAAAGCATTTGCGCAATCTGGAGTTTTCACTTATTAAAATAGCATTAACGATGTACGAAGTGTTACTACTACATCTGAATTTACTGTAAGATTATATTCAACAATTAATTGATGTTAAAATATGTAATATCTACTGATTATCTGATTTAAGCAATCCAGTAAGCAGAAGCGTTACGCTTTTAATAATATAAAAATCTAGAAAGTGTCGTATCTATTGTAAATCATTTTAATTATACGTTGCTATATTTTTAATGAAATAAGCATTTCATAAAATATTTAATATGGGGATATACATATATAAAACCTAACAATATTAATTGCGTAATTATATGCGTAATAATACAGTAGTAGATTATCATTAGCATAAAATATATCATTTCATTGTATATTGAAAGGCAAGAGTAGCACTTTATTTTGATTATGAAATAAATAGAAACGTAATTTGAATGTTTTATTTTAAGCTTCGTGAATATATTATGCATATATGTACATATAATATACACAGTTGATTCCGCTCAATCGGGACACATTAGACCCTAAACGTCCCAAATAAGCGGTTGGCTCTAATATGCGAAGTTTAACGTAAAATTATAAAAAATACTAATTTTATAACATTATTAAATTATTGCAAGAAATATTTAATTTTTAAGCAAAAAAATAATTATAAAAAAAATAACAAAAATACTCTACTGAAAAATATTTTTTTTAGTAGAGTAACCATCATTTAACTAAATTTTTATTATAATAATTGCTGATATAATGTATTAATATTAAATTATGCATTAAAATACCAATATATCGTGAATGATATGCACAAGTCCGTGAATAATTTTTTTGTTTACAAGTTATTAGAAAATAATACATGTCGCATATATTAAAATTAGGTATATTCATTTTTGCGAAAGAAACATATTTACTGATGTATAAATAAAACAGCCTTTGTAAAAAAATCAAATATAAATTTACATAAATGTTGCAAAGTCAACGGAGAGATTTTTCTCACGCAACAATGGCAAAGTTGTCTCAAAAAGGCGGGGGATTTCCGTGAAATCGACGTAGTGTTTGTTTCGCAATTAAAGAAAAGAAAATAACGAACTAATGAGATAATGACAATAATGGGAGGTTGTGAAACAAGAACGATGACATTTGTTTTCAGCAACATATATGAAATCTGCTTCACGCCATTTATTTATTTCATATATGATATATTTCTGATTTCTCCATAAGAAATATTTTACACAGTATTTTTAGAAAATGAAAAAAATTATATAGCAATAATTTTATGTATTTTAAAAATAATACTATACTTTAAATTAGATAAATTTTTTTTTAAAAATATATAAATAAATTAATAAAGTAAATCGCGATTATATTAAATTAAAAACACTACTTTACAGTATAAATTTAGCACTGTATATCCGATTTAAAATACCAAATATTCTCTGCATTTAACATATTTATTCTTAGCAATAATATGTAACCAATTTTAAAGAAAATTTATATTATACAATGCTGTAATATTATTTATATTAAAATTAATTAGGGCCTTTCTAATGCTTTTCATTTTGTTTTTGCAGTTAAAAACTAGCGATTACTCATTTTGTTTTTGCACTAATTTTTGTAATATTATTTTTAAATAAAGATTTTTTCAAACCTATTTATATGTATTTATTTAGTTTATTTTGGCATTGACGTAACTCTTCCGTTGGTAAATTCTGGCGGGCTCGCACGCGGGTGCGGGCCCCGCGCCCCGTTCATTGTATATGAATATTAAATATTTAACTACAAATACTCATTTGTATTTAAGTACATTCAGTATTTAAATATTATTTTCCATAACTCATTCCCGTCAGACTATTTAAATCTCTTGAGCAGAAACACTTGGTGAGCCAAATATAAAAATAATAATTATTTTAAACAACTGTCTGCATTTCTAACGTTTTTCATAATTTCTCTATAATTTAGTCATGAAATTTCCTCTCTACGCTAATATTTGTGTATATGTGTCTGGTGGACATGCCGAATGGTACATCCACGGCATCCGGTATCGGCACAAAAGGTACACGAGAGATAACGCGATAGTTGGTCTTTCCTGTCTCTCGCCGGACGTCACTACCTATCTTCAGGAAACCAACACCGCTTTTACTCTGCCCGGGTAATACCCGTATACGCTCTAAAACAAATAAAAACGAGTGTAAGTGTGTGAATTAGGTCGAGTATAAATTCGCATTTGGATTGCGAATGTACGTTATATAACAACGTAATTACAAACACAATGTGCACTGTTAAGTCATACCAACCATTATGTAATTGGTAATACTAGTTTGAAGGCTTTTTAAAAAATAGTTATCGTTACATCTGTGGCTCAATAACTATGAATATTATTTCTTAAAAAATGAGCTTTTAAATGCTGTCATTAGAATGCAATACTTGGTTCTGTTTCTTTTACAAATAATGTATCATATATTATATGTTGTTTACAACAGTCAAAATATGGCCATTAAATTTTGTGCAATAAATTTAATCACTAAGGTCAAATTAATTTATTGGAGATCAAGGTGATTGGTGGAAAAAACACCCATATTATTATGTTAAGCATATATATCTCCAAATAGTGATCCAAATTCATTCTTGGATTTTTGATAAAATTATGGATACTGTTTTAATTGGAGACTAGAATTTAATTTCAACAAATGTGAGGATTGTTATACTTCCAAAATAGAAAAATGTTTGCAACTAAAGAATCTCGTCTTTAAAGATCAGACTGGACTCCAATTTCGAACGTTGTAGCTGGACCAGTGCTGACGAGAAGAGAGAAGCGGCTGATTCCTCAGTCTCTGTAGATGGTCGGCGTAACTTCACTTGACCCGAGCTCATAGAAAATACGCTAAATATATGTGTAGTTATAACCAAGTTGGTTTCTGAGGGCGGCAAAATCTAAGTTAAAAACATCGCTTCAGCATTTATTTGGCGGTCGGAAAAGGAAAGTACCGATTCTGACCACGCACTTGTGAGCCGTAAACCCCCTTTCTTAACCATATAACTTGGTCGTAACAACAACCTTGGTATCTGATCTTTTAATGCTACATATGTATATATGTACTTTCAAACATGTTATGTTGATTTACAACACCATTCATTTCAAAATTTATACTTATACGTTTGAAGCATAAGTATAGATTTCAAAATATTTTTTTTAATAACTTTTGCTCTCATTTTTAATGAATATATTTAAATAAATAATATAGTGTTCAATAAATATATAAAAAAACTATTTATTAAATGTTTATATAAAATAAATTCTGTTTTGGCAGAATTACTTTTAAAATATATAATATATTAATTAAAAAAAATATGAAATATTTTCTTAAAAAATATATTGTTTTTTAAAATTATTATTATTAAAATTAAAATTTTCCTTATTAAAATTTAATTTTTATAATTTAATGGAATTTAATTGATATTAATTTAATATATATATATATATTACGTTTTATTTATTTAATAATATAATTAATTTTATTTATAGTATTATTGATATTAAGATATTTAACATAACCTTAGCAAAATGTCAAGACTTTATGGGCATAATAACTGCCAGTAAAAACAGGACGCAAAGGGTTAAAGTAGATATATAATAATGCTAAAACAACAAAATAAATAGATAGATTATGAATTAATCAAAATGACATAATTAGACCATGATTCACTTTTTTTTATATTATATTTTAAATATATATATTCTAGAGACGTGATTTCAGCTTTTTTCGGGGAGGAGGGGGGTCAAATGTTTGACAATCAATGGTCGTTTTTTTAATATTTCTATTTTATTAAGATTCATAGTATTTTATAAAATAACAAGAATTTTTCTGTCCAAGTTTTGTCCACGTCAAAAGGAATAAAACCGTGCCGTCACAGTGGAAACATTCGGCTATCTTTATAGCAATATAACGACTTACAATAAATGAGAATCGAGTAAAGCATATCTAAACCAAATTTTGACTAGAAGAAGAGCGCAAAAACAATTATCACCTCTCAGAAGTCAAAAATCCACGTCAAAAGCAATTTTTGCCTTCTGAGAAGCGATTGTTTTTGCGCTCACCTATTGACCAAAATTTGGTTTTAATACATTTTAATCAATATTCTCATATCAGAAGTCTCTAGTAATATCAGTAAAAATATCTATCATATTTTTAAAACAGTGTAATATAACTTATTTTTAAACAGGGTAATATTAAATTGAACAAACTATAGAGGAATATGCGAGATGCGACATCTATCTGTACTTCTTTTTCCGGTTATTTTCCCCTGAGAGATAATTTGGCTTAGTTTATATTTTGAACCTGATCTAATTTAAGTTCTAAAACTGTAATTACGTTAGGTTTGAGTTTGAACAGAAAATGGCGTTTCAAATATATTTTAGAGACATTTTAAAGCAGCATAATTTTTTTATTAGCGCTTATTAGTTAAATTATATTATCTCTAGCAGAAATATGTATTTACTGGTGAAAATATATTTAAACTTCACTAGTGGAAATGTAACTTCACTGAAAAATATGAATTCGAATAAATTATTATAAACCTAATGTATACATTATTACATAACGAAAAGTTAAAATGATATAATTTTACTAGCACCTGCCAGATAAATTATATTTTTACTGGTAAATGTATATATCTACCCGTGAAATTGTATTCCGATATGATTTCACTGAAATAACATATTTAAAAAAATATTTTTGAGATAGATTGAAGACTGTTAATTAAGCTTTTTTTAAAACTTATGTTTCATTTATTATTATTGTATATTATTTAATTAAATGACATGAATTTTTCTAACAAAATTCAAGGAGGAGGAAGGCAAATGACTCCACCTGTCCCCTCACAAATGACGTTCCTGATGTATCCCTTATATATTTTTAACCCAAAATAAAAAAAATAACATTGAGATATTAAATCATTAGAAACATAGATAAACATATAATGCGGAAGATCGCAATTTTCCAAGATCTTGAGCCGTGTCAAGAATTGGTGTCAATGGACGGACAAGGGCTATTATATGTCAAATCAGACATTAGCTGTCGTCCTTCTTCTTCAGTTATCTCTCACAGTGATCATTGATCTCGCCTTAATGCCATCTAGGTCGTTGGCGTAATTGAATAAAGTACGTACGCATCAAGCGTTTATATTGTTGTCGAATTACTATAGTTTAATGATGAGTAATTTAGTGTCGTTATCTGATATACCATAAACAGTTCAATAATGTGATGAAAATATTATTTAAAATAGATTTTTAATAAAAAACGCCTAGATATATGCAATTAAATGTCATTGTGTTTGAGTAATTGCATGGCAACAGGCGCTTTGTGTTGTGTATGGAAGTGTTTGAATGGCTGCATATCTGCAGGTGAAGAATGAATAAATATATTAAAAATTATCTTTAATATAATATATAATGCTTAGCGACAAATTCTGTTTTCAGCGGTCAGCACTCAATATGCGGATAATTGGATGTCTATCTAACTGGCAGTCTTCCGGTGAAGGTATGATTTGTGGTTGTGGCTGATGCACTTCCCACCACATTATTACATTAGCTCTGGCAAATATTGTATGGAGAATTTATGGCATGTCATATCTATAATGGGTTAATTAATCGTAGCATTATTAAATGCCTAAAAAAAATATAAAATTATATATATTGTTTATTGATGATTTTATAATCAACTCAACTTTAAAAAGATAATATTGCAAATAAAAATAATTTTGAAATGTTATCCATATAATAATAAGAGTCATTGTGGAAAATATCTGACGAGCAGGTAATGCATCATTTAATTGCATATTTCAAAGGATAACTACGTTGAAAATTGTATTAAATTTCCAATCTACCGCCGCGACGTTGAGCGAGCTAGTATTATAAAATATGTATTCTACCCCCGAATAATTAAAAAAATTCATAGAATTTAAACTAAAAGGGGTGTTAAATACCACTGTGATTTTAAAGGGTATTTATAAACCAGAATTCTGCCGTATAGTATCACATTTATCAAAAACTTCCGTTAGAAACCTTCAGATATTGTCCACAGAATTACCAGTTTGTTTCTAGTTTAGTAGTCAAAATCACAGCTAGCGGAGCTACGCTGAATCGACCAAGACGAACTTTAAAATATCAAAGAAAAATGCTTTCATGCGACCATTCGACCAGTTCTTAATTAAATACAATACATAGTATCTCACAACTAGAAAATGTTTTTGTATATTTATATTGACAATGAAGTTAAATTATATTTAAAAATTTATGTTGTACCAGTCATTTTATATGCTACGGTTTCATTCGAGTAATTTCAATTTGCACTTTGGGCATAGATATAATCAAAACGATCGTGATCTTCCATTTCGAATGTCCAATCGCCATTTCGAGCCCAATCCAAATTAGACGAAATCAAACAAACGTCACTCGTTTGTTTGGCGCCCGACGCAGGGCCAGACTCGTAATTGAATGGCCGCGGTCCACTAATTAGATACCCCTGGATTTCATCCACATCGACGAGCTGGTTAAAATATTATCGGTTTGGCCGGCGAATCGTTAGCGACCTTATTCCCTAACGACCGAGTTACGTACTACTGTATCCACACACATATCTATTAAATCAATTTTTATTACTGTTATTTGTGTTTGGATAACACTGATCTTGTTTAATTGATTGGTTGGATGTAGACGCGCCTTTATTGGTCTATGTAAGAGTACTGTCTGGGACTGAAGTAGTAATATTTCCCGAGAGTAATCTAGCGCGAGTACTTGTGTTTCTCGGCGTAATATCAAGATATTGTTATTAGTATTAAATGGTATTATAGCTACAAGACTAAATTTTAACTGTATATTACTCATTTTAAGCATAACGGTATCTAATATGTATTTTCGCAGTTCCTGGACCATTTAAAAATAAATATTATATAGCAGCAGAATATTTTTAAATAAATAATAAATATTCTGCTGCATTTAAAGTTATATTTCTAAACCAAATAAGCATTAAAAGTTTCAGATATTGATATTCTTAATTTTTTAAAAATAATTGTTGCCTATAAAGTTCACTTTCATTAATATAGCATAAGTATGTCACCCGGGTGACCCTTTATAAGTGAAACCATTGTCTGTAAAATAAAATCGTTGTATATGCAACATTTTTAATAAAAAATAACTGTTATTGGCAATAAATTATGTATTGACTACTAAACTAAATTTCACTCTAGATCGATTAGAATATTATATTTAGTTATGAAAATCATCCCTTCAGGACAGATTATTATAATTCGTCAAAATGGCTAATTGCATGTAAATCGAAAAACAACCTTTTTTGTTGGTCTTGTATTCTGTTCAAAACCGTATATGAAATATAATTTTTTTTTATATTATATTTTAAATGCATTTATCCCAGGGATATCATATCAGATTTTTTCAGGGAGTGAGGGGAGGGAGGGGGGGTGCAAAATTGACCAGTAAATGGTCACTGTTGCGGTGGGAACGCTCGTTACAGAGCGTTCCCATGATTTGCTTTTGACGTGAATTTTTGACTTCTGAGAAGTGATGATTGTTTTTGCGCCCTCCTATTTCCCAAAATTTGGTTTAAATATACTTTGACAAACACTTATATTATAAGTGATTTTTAATGTACTTTGATAAACAGTTAAATTATATTTTGCTAATAAAAATATATATCTACTGGTGAAAATGTATTTGGATTTCACTAGTGAAAATATAGCTTCACTAAAAAATACACATTCACTAACATTTACACATCGCATATAAATAAATGATAAATGTATATATTACTATATATGAAAAAATTAATATCGTGTAATTTTACTTGCACCTGCCAGATAAATTATATTTTTACTAGTAAAAATATATATTTACCGGAAAAAATATATTATGATATGATTTCACTGACGAGATATATTTAAAAAAATATTTTCGATATAACAATTAAGATTTTTTTTCAGAAAAGCCCTCGCATATAAGTAAATGATTTTTAAAATTCATGTAATAAATTTACAAACTCGGAGATAGAACATCTCTTTGTCGAGCTCCTTTGCAATATTAAAATAATTTATATTAAACATTATGTCATGTTCATATAAACGTTATTAACCAACGGTTTTGGGTAATAGAGTAATTTACACCTGCCAACATGCTATCCACGGTTGTTTCTGACTGGTCAAAGCGCATGGTTAACAAACCGCGGTTTATTTGATCGCGTCCAATGCAACACTCTCAATTTAACGATCTATCCGTCACGCCAGATTAAACACATCCGTGTTCTGTTTACATGCAAATATATTTTGGACCACTGAGCCAGAGCTTATGCGAGTACTAAGTAATTTATCTAAGAAACTATTTAATATGACCGATGCCTAAGAAATCTAATAATAGTTTTGATAATCTTCTTTGAAGAAACATATAGAAATCTATTGTAAGATTGTTAAAAAGACTGCTTTTCTAAATCCGCAATATATTATTAGTTTTTATAAAGTTTGTTGCTCTATGTATGTGCTTACATTTCGTCAGAATCTATGAAAATCTACTATATTTCAACGTTCATATTGATTTTTATAATATAGACTTGAGGTAGCTAATAATTCTTCAGTCATAGTAAGTAGTCTAATATAATAATGAGCATTCTTTTTATAATAAATGTAGTATTAAAAATTTAATATAATGGATAGTATATTAAAATATAATTAATATTTAAGATAATAAATATAAATATATTCATTACATTCTTGGCGTAGCGTCTACGCTATAAAGCACTATTTAAAGTTGCTGAAGGGTGGTGTCAGCAATCCGTCAATACTTAGTGACTTTCAGCTGCGAGATTTAGAGAGCCATAGAGAGTCGCGAATAATGGCATACTAAGGCGATATAAAATTTTAATGCCAGCGGATGTGATGAAGAGGTGGATATCAAATTAGTTTAAATGGTAATTAAAAATTAGACTTATAGGAGCTGTTAAGAAGAGTCATATGACTCAAATATTAGTTTTACTTTTGTACTCTACGTCAGAATTTTTATTTAAGCGCACTTAGATTCTGTGTAGACACAACTAAAGAATTTATTTTCGAGAATTTTGGACTTTTGTGCTATCTTGTGTTCCGAGGCTTTCTGATATTGTATTAAAAAAGTTGTCTAAAAGTTGCATAATTTTATCAGCGCTGAAATCAAAAATTCAATAAAGAAGAAATTTGCAGCTGAAATACATTTTTTACAAAATTTTAAATATGTTTTCAATTAAAACTATTTTTGAAGTTGCTCTAAAAACATATTTAAATGATGGCAAAGATTTATTAAAACGACTTTTTATAATTAAGATAGTTCATCATTTGATACTAAAATAAATGACGAAGAGTAAACTGCTGATGATTTTATTATTATGACGTTGCCAACTAACTAATTAAAATACCAAATAATAAACCAGCAAGTTATTTATAAAAATATCAAATGTTCTAAACGAAAAAAAATTAGGAATTTGCAACTAACCGGGATCGGATAATGTAAATTTTTGCTCGTAATCAAGCCAACATCAACGGAAAGCAAGCAAGTATTCCCAATAGCAGGAATATTTATTATTTGTCTTTCTAAAAATATTTTTTTAAGTATTGTAGTAATAAAATATGAAAATAAAAATCCTATTTTTATAATATAATTTTACAATTGATTTTTGTATGTATAATTGAAACTGCATTTTTTGTAGTTGATATAAATAATAAATAAATAAAAAATAAATTCTTTTAAATATATTACTATGTATTTTATTTTACTTAAATTTAATATTTAATAAATATATTTTTTTCTTTAATAATTAACTGATTTAATAATTAGCAAGATTTTTTTGTCTCACTTTTCTGGATCTTACCCAGAAACTACTTCTTCTTACTCGATACGCGTGACTTTGTTTATTGATTATTGATGAGCACTGACAAATTATTACATAATTATTCGATTCACTAAGTACACTTACTCGACACCCATAACTGAAAATACCCATTCTTTCTTAAGAGATTTATTACATACATCAACAACTTTCTTCTTTATATTGTGCCACTTGATTAATAGCAGTTTTCTTTATATGTCAGACGTGTTGCTTCGTTATTATAATATAAGTTTTCCGTTCCATCCGCGAACTTTTCGACCATCTCATATATTTGAACCTTCAGATACTCCATCCATTCCGACAACGATCGATGAACCGTCTCCCGAGTAACGTCGCTAATCCACTCCTCAGCCAACCAACGGGATTAGTCGAATTTGGATAATGACAGCCGTGTACGTGTCCCGTCACGATGCACTGGCTCAAAGGGAAAACAAGAAATCCCGAGAAACGTCTTCGATCCATTTGAATGTGCACGTGTGCCCCTTTGAGCAGCTTCACCGTATTGGCGCCTATTGAATCCGGCCGAGCGCCGCAAAGTTCTTTTGGGGAGTTTGCAATTGCTTGTGAATTTTTGATTCGCACACTGATTATATGCACAAAAAGCGGCGGCGGCGGCGTCAAAAGGGCGTCTGTGTGCAGGTGGAGTCTTGTAATAAGGGCGCAAAGGGCGTACTTCGGTAAAACTACGGGAAAATAGTATATGCATTTTGCCTCTTGTGATCAGTAGGATAGTATAAAAATATACATATATGTAAGATGAAAAACATATTTTACAATATTCTACAGTATTTATTGCTGTAATACAGGATAAAGTCTGCAATTATATAATACGATACAATTAATTAAACTGGTTGTCGGTACCTTACTGTCGTGAGGTACCGAAGCTAGAGAGTGTGCTAATACCGGACCCTCAACTTTTTAGGTTTTAAATATTATTTTTGCTCATTCAATGATTGAAATGACATTTGAACCATTGCGCAGCTGTGCAATTCACAATATAAATATGATAAGATCGCGTCCGAGAGATATGCAGTTGATTCTAGTGCATTTTCTAAAAATTTAAGCCAATTTTTTCTCTCACAAAGAGAAAACAATAATAAATTTGAGCTTTTATCAAGCTTTAATTCTCTGTCAATATTTTCTTTATAATTATGTAAGCTCTGTGAATATAACGTATTGGTCCGGCACAGTGGCGTAGCTGGAGTATGTGCCGCCCGGGGCAATCCTGCCGCCCCGCAAAATTGCCGCCCCCCCCCCATACATTTTTTGCAGGGTCAGGGTGCATTAAAATAATAAATTGATTATTGTTAAGCTATTAGTATCCATAGATTTACATAAATTTTAGTTTATTCAGGGTTAAGCACCATCGCAAATATGCCACCCCCAAGCATGTGCCGCCCGGGGCGGCCCGACACCCATAGCTACGAGACTGGTCCGGTAAGATTAAGAAGGTAAGAATTCTGTTACAAAATCTTTCTATTTGTTAAAAATGGCAAGAGAAAATAAATTAAATACCCTTATAGTAAAAGAATTATTTTATATTGTTTTGTATAAATATCTACAAATTCACTATAGGATTTAAAAAAATAGTGTGCGTGCTGAGTCAACATTGTAATACGCTATTCCAGAAACGCGCACGCGCTTTGGGTAACTTAATATATATATAAAAAATACGAACAAATTGAATTTGTCCTATACGCATTTTCCTAAAATAAATAGGGTAATTTTTGACCCGTTCGCGCAGGACGCTTTTCGCATTCGCCTCGTACGCGGCCATAATTAAATGAGCGACTGTAAAAACAAGTGAAAAACAAATGTTGATAAAGCCTGTATGTGTGCAGTCCTTAGGGACAAAGCCACGCTTTGTTTGAAAAGATTTGCTTATTGTCATCACGTATGGAGAGACGTGAGACACAACCGCCGCGGACGAATGTAGCGAATTTGAATATTATGTAGTAGTTTGAGAACCTCTTCGTTGTCGAATCGCAATTGTCGCATTTTTTTTTATTGATTTTAATTACTGTAAAAATTGTAAAAAATATCTGATGATGTATAATAGAAATTAATAGAGCTTTGAATCATGGGTGGCTAATAGTTTTGTTTAAATTAAAATAATACAAACACGTATTATATTATGTTTATAACCTAGATTTTATATAGAAGAAGTTGTTAATAAATATGTTTTTTCAGACGTAAGATTAACATCATTATCATGCTATTATTTTATTTGCTGAAATTTTTGCTTAATGCAATTATATAATAGTTTGCAAGAAGAGTAAATTAAAATTTCGTAAATCTGAAAATGTTTCAGAATTACTGTTACATATGTATGTGTATATGTAAGCTTATATTGGAATTACATTAATTAAAATAGTCACGTGTATCAAAGTGCTGATATATGGAATGAGCATGTGTCGAAAAATTGAATTACAAAACGATTTTATTTCAATTTGATATTCAGAAGCAGTCGGCTTATATAGTGTGCGTAGAATAAATTACATTGCCCTTTAAAAGCATTAGAAAAATAGTAAATTAGCTCAAAATATAGATCATTAAACGTATAGATTTTTAATGATGTATATTATATAAAAATACTATCTAGTATATAGACACTAGATAGTATTTTTTCGCAAAAAATATTGAGTAATGAACTACTTATAGTAATTATCTGAAATTTAATATAAACTTAATTAATGCATTTTATATTTAGTTTAAATAAAACAAAACTAGTATTATAACTACGTATATAGTATGATACATGTATATTGAATGTTTGGGTTTGGTATGATTATATACTATTTGCTTAAATTAATATGCGTTGATATGAACATTATGATTAAACCTTTGTTCATTAATAATGAGCATTTACAGATCTACCCGCAGATAGCCCATCGCTGAAGCATTGTCCTTGGCCGGACGGACCCACACAGAAGTCAACCTACAGAGAGGGGCCTTCGTCAGCACCCAGTGTTTCATACACGGAGAATGGACCCCTTCATGGGTCAGTGAAAAGTCAGTACCATTCCAGAGCAGGACCGCCTAGAGCAAACCTTGACCCTGGGAAAAGAAAGATTCCGGGCCTCATGACAAAAATGGCATTTTATATATTTTTTAACATCGTAATATAATTTCTTAAATTAATAATATTATGTACGAATTAACCCTTTCTATGGTACAAATAAAAATGAAAATAAGCCACCCTTGCGACATATTTTCTACAATCATATTTTATGCAAAATATTTTAATTAGACATTAAAAATATCTACTAATAATATTTATCTGATAATTAGTGGTGCTGCTCAGTGTTGCCATATAGTGAATTTTCAGTCCAGAGCAAAAGGAATAAAATCGCGGTGAAAACGCTCAATTATCAAGCATTTATATTAAATTTTTTTATAACAATATTACGAGTGAAAATCGATTGAAGTACATCTAAACCAAATTTTGGTCAATAGAAGAGCGCAAAAAACAATTATCCCTTCTCAGAAGTCAAAAATTCACGTCAAAAGCAATAAAATCGTGCCATCGCCGTCGCAGTGGGAACGCTCGTTACCGAGCGTTCCCACTGCGTCGGCGCCGACACGATTTTACTGCTTTTGACGTGAATTTTTGACTTCTGAGAAGTGATATTTGTTTTTGCGCTCTCCTATTGTCCAAAATTCGGTTTGAAAATACTTTGATAAGCCGTCTTATATTAGAAGTGCATAGTAATATCGGTCAGGATATATACCATATTTTTAAAACATAGTGTAATATCGAAATGCAGACGAACTATATAGCAATATATGGGATGCGATGTCTGTCTATACTTATTTTTCAGCTTATTTTCCCTTAAATTTGCCCCCTCCCATCTCTTGGCAGTCCTGCTTCAGAGGACAAAAGACATTAGAGTGCACCTCGTAGATGGTAGACCTGCACACTGCGTCGCCAAGGGTCTGCGCCCCCAGACTGTATCCTTAACGGTTGTTGTGCTTTATAATGTTAGCTTTTTGAATTGTAATCCGTTTGGTTAATACTCATAGAAGTTATT
This sequence comes from Plectrocnemia conspersa, assembly GCF_051122295.1. Lineage (NCBI taxonomy): Eukaryota > Metazoa > Arthropoda > Insecta > Trichoptera > Polycentropodidae > Plectrocnemia > Plectrocnemia conspersa. The sequence continues at coordinate 26,399,537 of NW_028277167.1, read as the reverse complement.
TTACTTCTCGGTCAGCCATTTATGCCTTTACTCTAGTGTTTCCATAACTTATGGTAGCCCATAAGAATGTAATTAATTATATTTAGATTGAACATGTACGTAGTCCAATTGATAAAAACATTTATTCGTACGCCGTATTGGATCTACGCATACGTGTACGTACTGCTGTCGTACGCAATATCGAAACAACGTTTTTTCACGCTTCTTTTCATTTCGCGGCGAAATTAGTTCGATTCGGTACGTGTTTCAATTTGGCACGTTTTAATATTAATGCCGCGCCATGGCCGGCGACAGTGGCGTAGAGCGGTAGGGGCGAAAACGGTACGTCGCGGAACGACAGGGTCGTCCGATTAAATTTTGTCCCGTAGAGTGAGGGCGCCATAATTAATATGTCGATGTTTACGACGGCCATTTTGAATATGGGGGGCCAAGATGGCCGCCGCTCAAGGGCCGCCTCGGGTGCAGTTTGGCCCCTCCAATCTGCGCTTCTTTATTCGACGGCGTCGCGGAAATATTTCAAAAATAAAATTTCGCCAGGGCCGGCGCGCTGGTACCGTGAATACGTTATGGGGCGAGCGACTTTACTGCCCGTCCGCGGGGAGCGTTGTGTCACCGGAAGCTTAATAAAAATATTATGTATGGACGCCCCTTAAAATGTATGCTTGTTTACGCCGCTTAGAATTTAAGAGTTGCCAAAAATTTACCTTCATTCGTTCACTAAACAAACATTTGATTCAAATGTATTTTTGTCATATGTTTAGTGAGTTCAATTGAAGTAAAGTCTCACTTACTCTTTTCTCCCATTGTCTAAGAAATATTTGTTTCTTAGATTCACGAGGTAAGTGAAAAATATTTTGTGCTATTCATTATTTAAAAACTAATCCAATTCCTTTGCGGTTTTATAAATGTTTATTCTATGCTTGTTATTTTATGACAAGAAAAATTTTTGCAGACCAACTCAATAATAGCTCCAGAATTTGTTAAATTATTGTGTCAAATGCCTTTGTTAAAAAACATTTTTTTGTATGATAATATTTCAGTTACAATTGTGGATATAAATATTACATAGAAAAAAATGCACTTAGCGTTATTGCGTACATGAGCGATCGAGTTAAATTTAATTAAGAATTATTTTAAAATGTATGTAAATTTAAATAAACATTTTGTGCCATTAAAATGTATGTAAATTTAAATAAACATAAAATTTATTGTTTGTGCATTACAATAATAATATTAAGCTTTAAATAAATGATCTATCTTTAATAAAAAATATTAGATTAACAAATATTTAATTTGTAGCGTGCACTCAAACAAATGAGTTGTGCATCAAAATATTAAAAAATGAGCATTAAATAAATATATATTCATTCAATAAAAAATATAACATTGAGAAATATTTCATTTTCAAACAAAAACCTAAATTAAACGAGTTAATCTAATGAAAGTTCAACAACTAATTGTGTTTGGTTTGGGTTTGAACAGCAATTAGACATTTCACAACTGTAACAATAGAGTTATATTTTCAAGTATATTTATGCATAATTATATGCTACTATTTTAAAAAACCCGTTATATGTAAAAATGTGAAAGATTTTAAGCTAACCAATAATAACTGCAGAATCATATCCATCAAATTCGACGAATTAACGGACGTCACTGTGTCCATCCGATTGGTTTCAATCATATGTTTGTAACAAGAGTTATTGCCCATTTTATTATTAAGAGATAAATAAAAGGTCGAAATATTATATATATATATATATATATATATATGTTTTGTAAATTATTATTAAAGAAATAGGGATTGTGTGTGTATGAAATATCAGACAAACATTTGATGATAAGGAAAGAAATTTAGACGTAGTTTAAATGAATTTAGGAAATCCAAAATGTGTGAATGTTTACAAGTTGAATATTATTATATTAGTAATAAATTAGGTTGAAATGATATTTTTAAGAATTTATTTACGTAGTTTAGCATGAGTAAAAAATCTCATTCTGCGGTTACAATTTGATACATTAAAATTATAAATATAATACGTAAATTAGCATCGAAAGGTTAACGTGCAATTAAGGAGGCTTTACAAGTTAAAATATCTTGTAAATTATTACCACAGATGTACTCGATTATAAAATAACAAGTTTTAAGGAAAGAATATATTTTAATAATATAATTCGTAAAATATTGCCTATGAAATTTTTAATTAGCACAGTTGTATTATATATGTGAATTGAGCATGTCTGTAATTTTTTTAAGTTATTGAAATAAACGCATTAGAATAAAAAAACCTCTGTATAATTCTGTGCATATGTTTTAGAGTTATATATTAGCACTTTATCATCAGCATACAATTAAATCTTACTACAAGTTTACATAGGGTGAAATATAGTATATATTTTTATATAGATTAAATAATAAAGGTAAAAACTATTTTGAAAAATTAAAAAAAAAATGAAGCAATTTATTGAGCTTGTTGATTTTTAAATAAGTAATAATAACTATGTATTTTTAACAACTGAAATGAGAATTACTTTGCTTCTCTGGCGTTTAAAATTTAGAGCTCACAAAAATTTAAGGGACTGTTAATAAACGTGCTTATCTTTCAAGACGTCCTGTATATATTATATATTTAGACGACTGACGTAAAAAAATCTTCCATAAAACGTGAAAAATGTCAACAGCGCGTTTCGAGCTTTGAAAAAAATATAATCTCGACTTACCCCCTTACGACCCCCAGAAAAATATCGGGCTTAATCCGACCGGACACAAAGTGGCAAAAGGTTCCTCACTGCTGGCCGGCCGTCGTGAAAAATCCCAAAGTGTTTTCCCCGGTCCGGGAAATGTTTTTATCGTCGACGTTATAAATCTCACCTGAGCGCAGAAACATTTATGCGAATTCCCTGAGAATTAAAAATATATACCCATATACAATCGAAGAAGAAGAAGAAGCTACAACATGAAATAAACATAGCGAAGTACTTGAGTAGCTTAATAAAAAAAAAGGTTTATATTTTCTCTAAATACAATGGATAATCAGAATGTATTGTATATATATATATAATACTAATAAAGTAATTTTTAATTTAATTTAAAATAATTTAGTAATATTTCATTTTATTTCAATTAAAGAATAAAATAAATTATAACTAATAAAAAAACAATAAAATGACTTTAAATTATATTTAAATAAAAACATTTTTTCTAGTCTGAAAAATATCTTATTATTTTGCGTATTATTTTCTAAAAAAATCCGTTGTCTTATTCGGCCTACCGCGCACGCTAACGTAATTGAAAACGATAGCAATTTATTGCCCAGGGGGTAAATTTAAAATAAACATAAAACCCCATGTGTCGTACACATTCCCCCTCTTGTAACCCGGTAACATTTACGGCCGTAACGCACGAGTATTAAATTGTGTATCGCGTGATTATCAAAAGGCCGTAAATCTCTCGTCGCCGTTACGTGAATCGTAAATCTTCACTCGGCTAGCTCAAGATGTTAGGATGAGGATAAATCCGAGTTTTCGTCTGATTGCGGCCGACGCGGTTAAACGCGCAGTGGCTAATTCAACCGCGCGGTTAGCCTAACCGACGTGCGGTCGCCGACTAATTAAATTCAATAAAAAATGTCACAAATTTCTCACTTGCTTTTCATTAAATTAAAAAATATATTTCGTAGCGCGTTTCGCGTATTCTGCGCTTATGAAGCGTATGTACGTTACACGTATAAAAATCATTGGCAATTAAACTTTTAATTGGAGTATAAATCGAGCCGGGAGCGCTGGATATACGACGCAATCAATTATAAACTGATTTATCGTGTTTGCGTTCGTTAATCGAGTTTGAGCGATTCTGCAAAAATTATATTATTAAAAATTACGACTTTTTAACTTATGACATTATGAGCTAAAGTTTTGCTTCCGAATATTTTTAATATTTATGATTTTAAAATATGTTTATACATCTTCTCTATGCATTGCTAATTACCAATTAAAAATCAACATACTGAAATTCATTCAATTAGTTGGCAATAGTAGTGAATTTATGTATCTAGTATTTGATATAAATCTAGCAAGTTTCTATATAATACAGTAATTAATGACATAATTTCGTCAGGAATAAAATTATACATTTTTAATTTAAATAATATTCCGTTTATTTGTATTTAATATAATTAAAATATTTAACAATAAAATATCCGGAAAAAGTTGTTACTTTTTACTGTGAGCAACTATAAATAACTGTGATAATCGTAAAAATATTTTTTTGAATTAAAACTGGCCTTGTATATGATAATGATATTTGATAATGTTTTAAGCACTATGTACACCATTTGGCATCCAAAAATTTACTGTTCTACACTACAATAGTAACTGAGTTTTAGTAATGATAATTATATCAACTCCTCTTCAACCGCCTTTTCAAGTTGTTCACATTGAGGAGTTTGCTGCCTCGATGTTGACGTGCTCGTTTAATGTTGTATAGCACTTCTCTATCGCAAACATTTCACGGAACATTCACAATGTTTCGTACCACTTTATTTTGAAATTTTTTATTAAATTTAATATGGCACTGTTTTCCGCATCCCCAGAATTGTATGCAGTGGACCAAAACTAATTTCAGGATTTAATTGTATATCTTGCTTTTATTGTATATTTCTAGTATGGAGTATCTTCCCATAAATCAATATAGCTTTTCTTTTCTTTTTTATACGTTCAGTGTTCAGGGTCATGCCAAAGTATTTAACTGTATTTCCAAATGAAATTTTCCGTTATAACCTGACAGGCGTAAGCCTAATACGTTACAACGGTATAAATCTGTACCAACTGAGAAAGTCATAAATCAGATATATTGAATACTTAGAAGTAAGTAATAACAATCAGACTGAAAGTCTGGGAATCAGTGACATCTATATTGATAATTGATATATATAATTTATAGCCAATAGATGTCACTGCAGCTAGAGCCGGCTTTTTAATATAATTATCATAAAATTACAGCCGACAATAATACAACTCGACACGCCAGTGAAGACTCTCTCACTTTGCCATTCAAAGCGCATCTACATTTCTCTATATAAATATGTATATGATTATTTATATGTTTATAAAATAAACTGTTATTAGCTTTGTGTGTGTATGAAAACTAATATATCAGAATTTTCAATTTTGACGTACATTTTAAAAACAGATTTAAAAAAAATGCGATATATCCATAAAAATATTAAGAATAAGCCTTTATTTAACTCTTTTTTTTTTAAAAAAAAAAGCATTTTTTTTCAGTTGGTAACTATAGAATAAAACCGGGTACTTTTAATATATAATTAAATACATAATATATATAATTGTACATAAAACGTTAAGATATATTTTATTAGTAAAAAGTTTCGCTAGTTGATAATCAGTGATTATAGTATTGAAAATTTTGGGGTTCCTCAAAATATGAAAGTATTATATATATAATATAATACATTTTCATGAATAGCGTAGTCCGTAACGTGACAGACTAGTAACATTGAGGTTGTGGTTTCGAGCCCCGGCAGCGACATTCAAATTTTTATTTATAATAAAAAATGCGCTCTTAATAAAAAAAAACCGGTTCCAGCTGCAATGATATCTATTGGTTATAAATTGTATTAAACACCGATTCTCTGACCTTCAGTCTGGTGGTCAATACTTACATGTAAGTATTGACCACCATTCATTAAATCTACTTGACTGACTCAGTTGGTACAGATTTATCCCGCTGTAACCTGACAGGCGTAAGCATAATGCGTTACAATTTAATAAATAAATCAAATTTATTAGTAACAATTTTTAAGGAATTACTAAATTTTTTAAGAAATTGCTAAGATAAACTAGTTACTTAAAGTTTTTTGAGAATAAATACTGAATAAAATCGTTCATTTATAATGATTTATTTTTTGCATTAAAATAAATTTATAAAAATATTTCTTATCTATGATTTTTTGCAAATTGTTTTATTTTATATTTTCATAAAATACATTTATTTTCTAATTAAATTAAGAGGTGATAAGATAAAATAAAAATTAAGAGATAATAATGTAGTTATTTTTATAAGTGATTACTACCTAAAACCAATCGCAAATGATTTAAAAAAAATTGAAATATAAAATAAATACTTTGAGAGGCGTAAAAAATAAAACTAGAATTACACATAGACTCCAATCTTAAACTAATTAAAAAAATTATATTTTGCTGTGAAAGATTTGCTGCCATTGCGGCCATTAGAGCAATGTTTTTACAACAAAAAATAATATCCTAATTAGACTCATCTTAACGTACACCTGTCCGGTTTAGAATAATAACATTAATACTATTTTTTTGAATTGAAAGTCATGCAAAATAGTACTATAAACATAATTAAAAAAAAATTACAAACTTGACAAGCAAAAACCATACAAGAAAATATTATGAAAATATTTCGTGTAATCAGATTAATCCACTGATATCATGTGTCGGAGACTGTGATAAAAACAACCTTATATTTACATATAAACACAAAACGCCAAAGGATATATTGCCTTAAAGAAGAACACGTATTAATTGTTTTAGATTTTCAGATAAAATTGTTGCTAATAGCAAAAATCTAAGTATAAAAATGGTTATAAATCAGTTTTGAAATAAATATAATATATTATTATAAATAAAAGATAATGTTTGATTAGAAAATAAGTAAAGTAACAATTGATATGGAATATACCTAAGATAAAAGTATCAAATAACGTCAGAGAATCAGTTAATTCTCGAGACGTTCAAACAAAGATCGTAGATCTTCGCAACGTTTCACCGCCGAGAAGTTAAAAAATCAATCTTAGACACCAGCCCGTGAGGAATGAATACAGGGTGGACATAAATAAGGCCTACGACGGGCATTTGGCTTTTTTCACCTGATAATTTATGTTACTTTACCCCAGCTCCGAATGATTTAACGCCTTCTTTTGCCCGACCGGCACACACTCAAATATATAATGCCGTCAGATTAATCTAATATATTTTTTACGCCATTGTACCGAATTTTTGTCACACCAGCGTATTGTTTACGAGCGTCGTTAACCGAGCTAACAAATAACCATTAATAACAGCGGATTAAATACCACCGAATCTATCAGGAGCCGTTAAACGGATCGTTTTCTTTCTGCCGTTATAACTCATCGGAATCGTTTGTCGTTAAGCTGGAATTTAGGGATAAGGCGTATCGATGGGTCTTTTATAGCCTATTGTATGTAGATTGCATAGGGAGTTTCAAGATTAGCGCTGTGTTTACAGACCAGTTCGTAATATTGTAGTTGTTTGAGATTACCATCTCGGTTCGTTAGACTTTGTCTGTTCTCTCGTGGATGCAGAATCAAGAGGACACCGTAAGGAGTTTGGCCGAGTAGCAGTAGCCAAGATTAACGTTGATGGCTGGTCGTTAGTCGAATGAGTTTTCACGACAACGGTCGTACAGTTTTACATTTACAAGGTGGTCTAGTAAAAAAGGTTAAGCTCTCCTGTCTTACGGAGTAAAGCGAGAATGGCTTTGCATAGTTTTATAGTTTGCACTAAAGGGTTTAGTGACCAATTCATCTTATTTTGATTAAGTGGATTTACTTATGTTTTTGAGATTGACAATAAAAATAATATGTTTTTATTATATTTATATTTGACGATTTACTTAAAAAAGTAGTGTCTAAAAATCTTTGAGGTCTTTGGTGTAATGTCAATCGTTAAGGCAGGACACCGTAATTACGATGCGAGGATTCAGGATATTTTTGTTATTACGATAATAGGCAAGAGCACATCGCAGACCCTAAGTGGCTGGCATTATTTATAGTAGCGAGGGTCGGAAGAGTGTTCCTGCCGTTTTCCCACCTGGGGTTTCCCACTTGTGCTAATGCCATCCGAGTTTTTCCGGGCCTCTCCTTCTCGCGGCATTGTTTTCCCCGAGACACAGTTTGTACGTCGATGAATCAATTATTAAACAATGCCGAATTGCTAGAGAAAGCCCGACGACGAAACTTTGACAAGCTTTCGGGTACGGAAGCTTTTGATGTTTTCAAGTAATAATAAGGGATAACGTTTTGTGTGGGCGTGCGCGAAACGTTTTGTGTTCCGTTCGTAGCTGGGTAAACGCGCAATTCACATAAATAAATTTGGCGAATATGAGTAGTGGATTAGCAAATATAATTTTAAGAATATACAGAATATAAAAAATCTGTACTCTGTTTAATTAAAAAAAATCTGAATAGTAATAACAGAAAATTCCATCCCGATGTCACTTTTTTATTAAACTTTTTTCAAGTACCTCTAGGTCAGAAATTCTACGAAAAATACTTTTAAATATGGAATACCCTACATGACAAAGTATGTTCATATAAACATACATATATTCATATACAAATAAACATTCTAGTTTCTCGAAAAATGAAAATTCTCATTTTCACATCTGGATTTTTTCGAGAATTCTAGAGAATTTTTTATATATTATATAAAAAATGTATGCAATATATTGTATAATATATGATTTTTAATACCACAGTTTATTATTGTTAATACTTTTTTTTACATAGAATTGAGTTACGAACGAATTTTGGGAATTATTAATACCCGAATCATGGAAAAAATTGTGAATAACATTTTATTATTTCGAACAAGATAAGATAAAAAATTGTCCGTGGATTATTAAAAAAAACATATTAGCCCACAGAAGATATTTGTGGTGTAACTCTGTAGAAAACCTTTATACATTTTTACAATCTAACAATTCCCACTTAATGTAATTCTTAGATCACCAAAGCAAAGGTAATGCTGCTTAGAGTATTTGTAAAAATTGTGAACAATTTTTTGCCATTCAAATACTTCCAACCTCTATTAAAAGCTTCTAAAAAAGCATGCATATTTTCAAACATCTGGCACGGATACACCATTTTATGCAGTGGTTTATTTTTATATATTTGTAATATTAAAAAAACATTATAAAAAAATATTCTTAGCAAAAAAGGTTGTACGAAATTTTTATAGAAATCAGCAAATTTATTGGAAATAAAAAAACATATAAACATATATCTTCATATATATTTATGTCTTAGTGCTGATTTGTTCATTATAATTTAGAATTTCTAAAATATTTATTAGATCATAAATATATTATTAATGGATTATGAAACTTATATGAACGGTTATTATTTTCGTAATCTCATATAAGTAAGTGTGTCAATTGGTAATTTAAATATTTTTTTATAGCCTGTTTTGTAAAACCTAAAAATGAGTGATCTCAATGTACAAGATAAGTATGACAAATGGTTATGAATCATATTGATAATAACAAGTTTTTAGGTAAAATATTTCTAAGACAAAAAAGTGCTTTGGTGATTTATATGCTAATTCAATGTCAACATATTACAGTTGATCGTTCCTAACATAAATCATACACATAAATCAGGAAAAAAGAGTTTAAGTATGAGGAGTCACAAAATGAACAATTTAATCAATATTCCATTTAGAAAAAATCTTAAAAATAATCAATAATAATACGAAGTATAACAAGCATTTTTTTTAGGTTAATAAATAAAGTTGCTACATGATCTCTTTCGTCTAAATATTTTTGTATCTGACATATATCAAAAGTTGCACATTTAAAGCCATATTTATCAACAGAACTATACTATAAAATTGTATTAATTTCGAGCGAATTCAAGTGTTTTATTAATCTTATTTTTAGAATCAATTAAAATTATATATTTAATAAAATTAATATGGGGTTTGTCTATAATTATTTATATTACTATTTTTTTTAATATGGTCACAATACAAAAAAAATAGTATATTTATTAAAAAATTAACTTTCCTTAAGTTAAATACTTCTTATATACAAAGAATTTTTAATGTGAAGTGTAATCATTTTGAAATTGTTATATTTTAAGTTAGAAGTATAATTATGTATTTATCAAAAATGTTTATGTTGTTATTCTATAATAAAAATATATTGTAAGCAGAACACCTTGTGTATACAATTATGTATAAGTACATAATAAAAAAATATACACAACAAAAACGTGTCGCTCTTTTCAGTCAAAATGTTTAAGATCGTTTACGAAAATTCTCACCAAAACACATACACAGAAATTGGTGGCAATTCCTCGTCGGTCCTTATCATCTAACAGCCGCTAAACCCTCATTAGCGGCGTGTTAAATTCGCGCAACACCTTCGTCTCTTACCTAGAACGAGTCGCTTTAGGGAGACATACGCTGGGGCTTAATGGGTTATTGAGGCGGTGTAATTTTATTTGGTAACCTTTTCTAGACAAAAATGGAGAATGGTATAATAATATGTAAACAAGTGATCCTTGTGTGGCCGTTTGAGCGAGCAGCACACCTGTCTGGTTGTTTTCAGATCTCACTTACCTTTACCTTGTGTATAATAAAAGTAACGCTATTAGGAAAAACAGGAGAGAGCAGAACGATGACATCTATTGCTTGAAAGCAATGATAAAAAGAGCAATGACAGAAACAAGATATTCCGTAGAATACAATTAATATATCTCTAATGTAATATATTTGTTAAATAACATATATTACATAATAAAACAATATATATTTATGAAACAATTCGATTAAAGCCACAATTCATCTACAAACTTCAAGTGGATGAGAAATATAAATCAATACTATCTGACAGATAGATAAATAATCGAAAAGCTGTGCTTATCCGAAAGTTGTCTTTTATATGTAGTATTTCAAATAATTTTCAGGAACAAAAGCGCTATTAATTAGGTGGCACCCAAAAACGAAGTTTTCCAGAATCTCTAGATTATGAATATACAAGGTACTTTAAGAAGTGTTTTAAGGCTGAAGGAATGTAGCTTTTCAACCAACAACGAGATCATAAAAAAAATTATTTTATAAACATATATAGAGAAGGTAGATGCCACTATCATACAATGGAGTTAAAATAGCAGGCCTTAGAAGTCTGATAGGCTTCGCTGGCATGTGGAGTTGTATTATTGTCGGCTGTGATTTCATTATCTCTGCTACTGTAACATCGTTTTATATCTTCCATTCAATGAATAAGTGTCACTATTATAATTCTCATGCGACAGTTTTGGTGAATCGCAGATAAAGATTTTTGCGAATATATTAATAAGTATTTAATAATAAATAAAGATGTACATGGATTTAATACTAGAAATAGAGACAATTTAAGGATAGTTAGGTACAAGAAAAAAATTATGGCCAGGGGAATTTGTATAATAATATTTTAAGGACAATCCGCAAAAATAAAACTGTAGCGGGCTTCCTAAATGAAATAAAAAAAATTAAGAAATAAATATTAATATGAGGTATTTATGTTTATCTTTATATTACGTATTATACATATGTTTAGTGTAAAAATAAGCTATATTAGCTAAATAAATTAATAAAATAAATAAACAGCATCGCTTCTTGGACACACTAATTATCAACCCATCATTAAATTAAATCATGCAAATATAATATTATTATGCTATTATTAAGCATATTGCCATGCTTTATTTTATTATATATTACAAGGAATATAAAGAGAGCTTTGCACTCACTGAAAGTGGAAAATGCTTCCTCGATTAGAAAAACAGTTTTAGTTTTACTGTTGAAAACAAAAACTACTGCCATTGCGCATTTCGGAGCTCAAGGCTTGTATAAATAAAATGCGAAAGCCAAAGCAAGAAGAGGTCTTGGCCTTTGTACCCCATTATCGTTGACTTCTAAGAATTGGCAATAATACTTGTTTGACATGGAAAGACTTTTAGTTGTGAGACCGGACTTTTCGAGAGCCGCCGGCTCGGCTAAAGCATTTTCTCCAAAATACAGTACTAGATTTATAACGTAATATATAGAATATGTGAAATTATTACCTACTTTTAGAAAGCTAACGATGTATGCAAACTATGTTGTTTTTCTATTAAACAAATTAATTCTTATACGTAGCTCTAAAAAAAGAACACATCAAAGAAAAGTGCTTCGCGAACAATATTGAACATACATTTTTTAAGAGTTTGCAAAATAACAACTTTTTGAGTAAAAACAAATTTAGCCACCTCGCACAAGTTTAAAGTTTTTCCATTATTATAAGTTGGCAATTTGAGTCAAGAATATAAGTAATGTGTATTATATTTTGTTCATTTAAATCGAAATGTCTAGCGCTATTTCGACAATTGATGTCAAATCAAAATATTCATATTATTTTTAGAATAAAAAAATAATTAACGATCTTCGAATATAATTTACTGAGAAATAAAATTTTAATTCTTACATGATAAATATTGTTTAATAATGCAATAAAATTAAATAATACTAAATTATTAATGTGCTCAGTATGATATGAACATATAAAAATGTATAAAGGTATCATTTTTATTTTTTTATTGTAGCTCCCACCTCAGCAACGCTCTATGACTTATCGAGTAACACATTTACCGTATCCACGGTTTGACCGACAGCAGCCTGCAACGACTTTACAGTCACATCTGCCGTCAGAAATTTATCACACTTAACATTAAGATTGTATTATTCATAAAAATACTAATTATATGTAAAAGTGTCAAACTAACATATTTTAGTTAGAACTTGTGCATAGAAAATAATAATTATGCTAAATTATGAATATTAATATTAAAAAAATTAGCCTGTAATATAACCATAGATGCTAATGCATTTTTTTTATCCAGGCATGTGCGTTTGAGATCACTAAAAATTTTATTTTTAAATTATGGACAGCGATATGATGCTAATATTTCCTGTATGACACAATTAACACTTATAACACATATATTGGCTTGGCGACAACGCAGGAATTTATAAAGCATAAAAAATTCTGATTCCGTTACGTTAAAGATATGGTTAAGTATAAAGTTATATTTGAAAAAATAAAGCAATATGAAATTTATATATGTATGTAACAAAAATCATATTACAAACAAATCTGATGATATATACCAGTATTCTGAATTGACCGAACGATGCGACGTTCCGCCAGATTATTACGTATGAAAAATGGAAAGCACTTTTTCAACAAAACGGCGGGGGCAAACAAAACGCCGAATTAGCGCGAGCTCGGGGGCCCCACAGGACCCCATTGAAAACCGGGAAAACACAGATAAATCTGACAAATTGGACAATCGCTAAAGGCTATAAATAACGTATTATTCCATTAGTGGGCGCCCGCCGCGGCATTACGCCGCTTTGGCGACGCTAATCGAGTTCGATTAAAAATCGGCATGAAATGCAACCTGACATCATCTCGAAAGCAAAATTGTTATAGAGAGAAATTATTTATGAGCCAGCTTGTTGCAGGAGAAGCGTTTGATATATTAAGATGACTAAGTAACAATAGTGGTTCATAACACAATCAGTGAACTCAATGAGTTATTAAAATATTTTTTTACGTGCGTGATTTTAAATGTGTATTTTCAAAACTGAAATTTACTTGTTGATACGCTAGGGTGACTAAGTTAAATTAGCAGTTATTATTTTAGTAGTTAAACTTTATCTTTACAGTGTTTATGCTACCAAAAACCGTTTTTGGGAGCGTATTTTTAATTGCTAATTTGTGTTTGAAAAACTGAAATTAACTTGTAGATTTTTTAGGTTGTCTATGTTACATTAGTACCTAGTTTAATTAACAATTAATAAACACAACGTTTCGTGAGAGCTTATGAGTTATAAAAATTTGTTTTCACACGTGTGCTTAAAATTTCTGATTTGTGTTTACAAAAGCGATTTGATAACATTGCGTGAAATTTCTGACGTTTGATGATTTTTTGGTGTTATTTATAAAATTTGTTTTTCAACATCCTCCTTATTTATTTTTTATTTTACAATTATCCATCATAACTAATACAGCTTTGAATCGGCAAGTCACAAAAGCTATTTTTAGCTCGCCACAACCACCGTTTATCCCTGTTGTGACATTCCGGATTTAACCATCAAGGCTTTAGTGCGTGACATTGTAGGCTATGCTGTGCCCTAACATGGGCTAAGGCCTCAAATACCTGACTTGAAAGATAACACCGTGAGTCGAAATGTCACCGCATGCAAATTTTGACGATAATCACATGGCAAACATGGCTTCGTGTCACGCGGTCTGTCTGACGTATGGCAGCCATTAGTGGGCTATTACAAAATTTAATGGAACATTACAAGCGGCGAAGTGTAAAAATAATATTGCATCGTAAATTCGCTGTCGTCGTTTATGGACTCGGCCGTAAAATGGATTCTTAAATTGCCCTATTGATATAACCTATCTGGTCTAGCGATAAGATAATGTATTGCTTGTGAGTGAAAAATGAGTTCAACTGGTGCAGGTGAGGCAAATGTGCAATAAAGTTGATAAAAATATAGACTTTACCAATGACTATATAAAAAAGAAAAGTTCGTTACTTAAAATTTGTAGTTTAATATCGAAATTACGCATCTAGTGTGTTCGCGAAAATCCCCTTTATATGATTGATGGCTAGCAGCATTGACAACGCATAAACAAATTGATTTTGACTAAATGTATCTATAGTGAGATCCCGTTGAAACGCATTGGGCTTACGTCTATCAGATTTAATAAAAATAAATAATTTCAAAGGAACGATTGAAGCAAGTATTAAAAGGCAGTGCCGTATTCATCGTTGATATATCGCTATGCCAACAAGTATCCGATCACAATCTCACTATTTTTCGTCTGACGCCTTTTCGTTTCGTGCGTTCACCTTATTAAGAACGTTTCGTTTTACGTTGCCATTCGGGCAAATTGGATTCTTTTCACGGCCACAAATGTAAGGGGGGCGAAACGTTGCATGTCGGAAAGTGTTACTGCAACAGAATTGAATTGCGCACAGACGTCGTTTATGATTACCATTCTATTTTGCTAGCATCCGGTGCCTTCTATCCCAAAGTGCTTTCGATACGCTGATCGTTTCGAATATTAACAAAAAATGATCCAATGTTTGCGAACATCAAATAAAATAAGCTTGGAACATAATGTTTTTTACTTAAACTTAAATTTATATATTTCAATATTTTTTTAAGGTAAAAGTTTGTTTTAGAAATGATTGGATTTGATACCCAGTGATGTGAATTTATTAATCAGTAAAATGCAGGAAAGATCCGATTATAAAATTGAGGTTTCAGTGTCGGGTGGCAGTGTCAAGTGCGGGAGAGTAAAAAAGAAGCAATTCTGCTGGCTAATAAATTGCGTGAGTATGTGTTGAAGTGAGTATTTTTCTTTGTTTATGTGCGTAACTAAAGCCTTGTCCATAAGAATGGGGCATCCCTTAAAATGGTGTGTAGCTCTTTACAAGTGCACAGTCTGACCGAAATATTTTAGCAGATAGTTTTAACCATAATTTTGAAAACTAAAAAAGGAATTTGTCGTTTTTTATTGCTCACTTGAGTTTTACTTCAGAAGTTTGAGCGAAAGTCATTTGGTCCGATAAATCAAACTTTGTTATTATAAAAAATATAATAAAAACTTAAAATATTCTAGAATTTCTAAGGTGATAGTTTTTGAAAATAATCATATGGGCCATCTAGTATCTTAAACGTGCGTCAAAGAGTCGGAGAAGAATATCTAGCTAATTGCGTAGTACCCAAAGTCAAATATATCGGCGGAAGCGTTATTGTCTGAAGTTGCATGACACTCGCGAGGGTAGTGTAAATATGACATTTATATTTCAATATTGGAATCCATTTTAATGGATTTATACAGTAGCATATTTCCAAGCACAGACCACGTTACCATTTGATTCCAGCCATTCTTCGCTAAAAAACAGCGGTTGCTTTGCGTCAAATAAATTGACGCTTTTAAAATGCCATACACAGACGGAGAAAATTAAAAAAAAGGTTGCTCAACGAGTTTAAAACCAGGGACGTCATTTCAGCATTTTCCAGGGTAAGGAGGGAGGAGAAATATTTTTTTAATATTTCGATTTCATTAAAATTAATAGTATTTCATCAAATGCCACAAATTCAAAGTGAAGAAATGTCATGACCTATCTCCTTCCCAAGTATCGTCCCTGTGGTGGGGTAAAACAGTGTAGAAGATCGCAACGCACGGGCGTGGTGTAATAAAGATGCCGCAATAACCCTTAAAACCGTGTAAAAATTCATATATATGTATATGATTTTAAGAATACTTTAATATATTTAGTGGAGCAAGTATGAGTGGAGAAATATGAAACAAGTCTACCGTATCTAATTTTTCAGAATGCTCCTTTTACCTCCGTCGAAAGCTTACTTTGGGTGATATTTACGTCACGTCATTACGTGACACACGTAGTGTATTTATATATACGTATAAACGACACATGTAAAGCTGTTGCTGGACCTCAGGCTTAGTCGGATAGGTCGTTACGGTTTTGAGAGCTTTACGGGCATCTTGGTGGGGCGATTCGTGCTTCGCGAAGCGTGTCACGCATCCTTGTCTCGTGACCCGACTCATATGGGATCATCCCGTGTATGCGCAGATTATACAGCGCGTGCAGGTTCTTTGTTCGCGCTCAAACCTTACCAGTTGGATGATGCAGTGTTGAAGCTACCGTAATATGGCAATAACATGAAATCGTAACATGAACTGAAACTTTTATTTGTATGCGTAAGTTGTGAAGAGGGAATCGTGACCATGGCTGGAGTATCGCAGCCGAAATATAGAAAGAAAGTTTGCGAAAATCGCGATGAATCCCGAGATTTCTATTTAATATATATATATATATATATATATATATATATATATATATATATATATATATATATATATATATATATATAAATATATATATATATATATAATGATAATATCAGTATATTTATTTATTTTATAAATATATTTTGAGGGTTCCTTTAATTCCTGTTAAATTTAATTTTGTTACTACTAATACTAGAATAGTAAGGACTGAATCAAAAATTAAAAAATAAATAACTATGAACTGCATATATTTAACTTTGTTGCAATTCATTTACCAACAAAGAAAAATATTTATATTACAGTTAAAAAGCGGTCATTAGTAGTAAATATCTAAAGACTAATAAGAGCAAGAAGTTTTGACTAAATCCAATCATTCTCACAAATAAGATCTATTTAGTTTGTATTTTTAGATTTATTCTTACAGTTTAAGAAACGCTCACTTGAAAAAATATAGATTACCATAAGGCTGTCACAGACAGAATTTAATTTATTACCTCCACGTTTTAATTCGATCCGAAACACCTTCGCTAAATTGGCGTTGTGCAAGCACTTGTCAAATGTGCTGAAGCTTCAAGTTTTGCACTCGCACCCGTTCCTAAAACGATATCACTTCATTCCTTTTTACGGCAACGAGAATGTGAACATTGGGGCTTCAGGAGTCAGCAAATCTTAATACGATACTTGTAACTGTGAGAAAAAAGCATTCGAATGTAATAGGAAAATTAAATGTTAAGCAAATTGTAAGAGGTCTGAAAGATGTGGTATCAAATTTGATTTTAATATTTTTTTAAAGCATATCTGCTATTGAGAAAATTATTATGAAGCAATTATCACTTTGTTAATACAAACCCATAAATTGTTTTATGCATGCACCCAATAATCATTTATACGTGATACGGTATCGTTTATGGTCACGTTATTATTGAACTGTATCCTTTACACACCCTTTGTCGAGGCTTAAATTCAATAACATACCATGCAATAGATACTTTTATGCGGTTTCATTGCTACGATGGTTTAATTAATGAATGCATTTTAGTAGTAATGCAAATGCGAAATTCCACGTAAGGCGGAAATATAATAATGTTACGTTGCGGTGCTTGGAGAAGGCATATAAGTATACAAAAACGTAGCGTAACTGCATTGGGGTGTTAACGGGATCCAACGGGAATTTAAAGGATACAAACCAGACTCGAGCGGTTTGTGAGAATCTCTTTATGGGTGAACTTGCGTATACAACCGGATAAAGAATTGTTCTCGTTAACTTTTAGATTTATAAAAGATCTGTTTACTTTCAAGAAAGCACAATTGTTTCATCTTTCGCGACAATCGAGTCTATAACTGCTTTCTAATTCGAATAGCAGAGTTATTAAGCTTAGTGACATATCAGATAAACTAATGTTTTGAGCAGCGGAAAAAAGTTTTGACATTCGTTTTGCACTGACTTTATGACATTTGGCAAGATATTGTCGCAGCATATCTATATATATAAATATTTTAATAAAGATAAAAAAAGTTATTGGAGCGTTTTTATTTTTGACTCAGATTATTATATATTAAGCGTCATTGATTTTTCAATCGGAAACTTTGCAGATATTTGCTTCTGCTATACTTAAAAAAAACAAACAAAACGAAAGCTGAGTGTAGTGTTGAAGCATTAAAAATAGAGCGTATCTTTATCTAAAATAATAATTTAAATTTATTAATAATTTTTTTTATAAATTTTCTAATTATTTATTAAAATTTATTTTGTATTAAAAATAAACCGTGCATGTCAATTTTTTTATTTTGAACCGTAAAATTGTTTATTAAAAGCAATTTTTTTTCTGTCTGGTATTAATTATATTATAATTTCATTACATTATTTTTGAAAATTAGCAAAATATATTGTTCTAAAGACTGTTCTAATAAAAAATAGCAACTATGTATTTAAAAATACAGTTCATCGATGACAAATGGTATCGTATAAAACAGTGCTTCCCAATTACTTATATGTCACGGCCCCTAAATCTAAAATAATTTATTCCCGGCTCCTATAATTTTGTGGAAAAATATTCATAAATTAATATTTGTACTTTCTACTGAAAATTTTTGCGGCCCCAGCGAGAAATCCTACGGCGCCCCCAGAGGGCCAAAGCCCCCAATTTGAGAAGCACTGGTATAAAAGACTCAATGTCAAGTTAAATATAAAAACCTAAAACAGTGGTTCTCAACCTGTGGTACGCGAAAAATAATCAGTAATGGCGGACAAAAAAAATAAAAAAAAAATCAGTCATAAAAATATCATTTAAACTATTGTATTTTTCCTAAAAGTAATTTTTCAGAAAAGCTCGATGACGATCTTTAATGTTAATGATAAAATTGAAAGTATTAGAAAGTAAATTAGATTTTTGGAAACAGTGTATCGAAAGCAATCAACCGGCAGTATTCGAAACTCTACATACTTTTTTGGTTGAAAATAAGTTAGCTTGTCTCAAGATTTACGAGAACATATAATAGTTCATTTAACAGGATTAAAATCGTTTTTCATGGAGTATTTTCCAAAACCCGAAAACAAAGATAATAATTGGATTTCAAACCTTCTATGCAGAAAATTTAGAAAAAGCTTCATGGTTATCAATAAAAAATAAAGAAAATTTAATAGACTTATCAAGTGACAAAACTATACAAGTAAAATTGGAGCGAAACAATCAAATTCATTTATTTTTAAACAGCGATAAAGAATATGAAGAACTTTCTGAAAAAGCTCTCAAATTCTTATTACCGTTCACTAGTACGGAATTAGTAGAAAGAGCTTTTTCTTTATAAGTTTTTTTAACAAATAAGTATCGAAACAAATTGGACGCAGGTGTAGATTGAAGGGTATATCTCACATCTTTTGAACCAAATTTCAAAAAATTATGTTCTTCGAAACAAGCACAAGGATCTCATTAAATTTATTTTGCTTATATTATTGTGATTATATTTTCGTAAAATTTGTTTAAAAATTAAACTTGATAACAATGTATTAAATTCTTAAGCAACACTTTCATAACTATTATTTTCGATAATAAATAGAAAATTTCGGTAATAAAAATATTTTTAAATACAATTGCATTAATATTATTATATTTAAAACAAAAATTTCGCAAAAAAATTTCGTAAATTGTTTTCATCAGAAGAATTTTTACATTAACGTGTTTAATTTATTTTATATATATATTTTCTATTAATATCGATAATTTTTGAAAAAAATTGCCTGCGGCGCATATCTTTTTTTAAACAAATAATTTAATTTAATTCTATGTAATTTTTTTTTAATAAATATTAGATGTTAAAAAATACTTCTTTAAATGTACTGGTTTCGGCAACTTTTATTTAAAAAAAATTTGATATCCTAAGTTCAAATGTCTCATTGTTATCAGAAAAAATAAAACCTATGGTATTTTTTATAACTTAAATAAATTGAGTTCTGGGAAATAGTCACCCTATAAAATTTATAATGCAAATAGAATAACAAATTTCTTGAAATACAATCATTTTTACGAAGTGGTACAATTAAGCGTGATGTATTACCAAGTGGTACGCGAGCCAAAAAAGGTTGGGAAACGCTGTCCTAAAATATCAATGCCGTAAAATGTATATATTCTTTAGATAATACAAAGCGGTTTTCGCTAAAAGGTAAACTCATATTCGACAATAAAACGACCGTTAATAGATTTAAACATTAGCCAAAAAATACGTCATGTTCACCTTAATGATAAAAATAAAACTTCAGCAATATTTATAGATTTAAAAAAAGCTTTTGATACAGTAGATCATAACATACTATTAAAGAAATTAAACCATATTGGAATAGTTGGACCAACACTAAATTTATTAAAAAGCTATTTAAATAATAGACAACAAGTAGTAGTAATAAATGGTATCCAAAGTGAATATGAGGTGGTCAAATGTGGAATTCCACAGGGTTCTATTTTAGGTCCATTACTATTTAATTTGTACATTAATGATTTAACTCTATGCAAACTTACAGGAAGGATTCAACTGTATGCTGATGATACAGTGTTAATATATAACTCTAAAACATATAAAGACATGCAAAACAACATGCAGAATGATTTGATCCATATTAATGAATGGATGAGACTAAACAAATTAACAATTAATGAAAAAAAAACAAATTATATGATATTTAATGATGATGTTAACATTTCTCTTAATGTAAATAACTCTCTAATTACAAAAAGTGATAATATAAGATTCTTAGGTCTGCTGTTAGATAAAAATTTAAATTTTTATAATCATATTGATTATATAATAAAAAAAATTTTACCAATGTCAAAAATTTTATACAGGTTTCAAAATATTTTATCATATAAAACTAGATTAAGCATTTATTTTTCACACATTCATAGTCATCTAACATATATGTCTTGCGTCTGGGGGTTTACAAGTAAGTTTAAAATAAAATCACTTCAGGTGATTCAAAATAGTGCCATAAAAAATTTATTAAATTTACCGTTTGACACTCACACTAAAGACATATATATAAAAACAAAAATTTTACCTATAACTATCCTTCCAAAATATGAATTAATAATTATAACAAAAAAAATGATAGAGGGAAATTCAATTATAAATACTAAATTTAATATTAGAAAAGAATTACACAAATATGAAATTAGATCTGCATATGATCTACACATCCCTCAACCATTTTCTGTTAAGTTTGGAACAAATTCTCTAAAATATATAGCTTTCAAAACATATAATGATTTACCAACATCAATCAAAAATAACTTTAAAGAAATTAAAAATTATTTTTTAAAAAAATTCATAGAACTATAAAAAAAAAAAAAAAAAAAAAAAAAAAAAAAAAAAAAAAAAAAAAATGTATATATATGTTTATTGTTTGTATATTTGTATGTATATATGCATATGTATGGATATATGTATATGTGTATGTAGACATGAAACTGTAAAATAAATGTAACCGTAGAATGAGTAATCTTATACTCATGCGGTATTATGTTAATAAATTAAAAAAAAAAAAAAAAAAATATAACAACAAAACCACCCATATTTTGATTAAAAACAAATTCGTATAAATGCCGCACACAGATAAGCAAAGGAGACGAGGTATAAAATAGTAAAATATCCGTTATGCAATTTTTGACTATTTATACAGTGACAAGTAGATAAACTATATATTGGGTTTAACTTTATATTAAAGCGACTGAAAATATCTATTTTTGTCACGCGATCGTCGTGAAAAATAGTATCCCCAAATATCAATAGATAAAAAAAAAGTATATATTTATAATTCGAGTTGTTATATTCAATCAAATCTAACGAATATGTGGATTCAATTAGAAGCAATGAAAATGTATTGTAAAATAAAAAACTCACTTTCCGGCCTCGGAAGCTCGTCGACGGAGAACAAAATTTGAAGATGTATCTTCTAATCCTCACAAATCCTCACACACACACACACTATGTTTATATTTTCACAGTTATAACACACCTGGTCAGTCAGTCAGCCAAATCGAACAATGCACTTGACAAATTAATGAAAATTACCGTCGCGAAGCAAAATTATTTAAAACTGTCGGCCATCTTGTTTTATATTTGAATGCTTATTTTTCATTGGTCGAAACAACAGAATTCATTACCGACCAAATTCAAATTTTATTTTTATTATTATAATTAAATACATTTCCTTTGTTTACGTGTATTATTTTTTAAACACCGTTCATACAAAGCGATGCGATTTACAAAGTAAAAAATTAAATAGAATGTTTCGAATTTAAGAAGCGAAAGCGACGCCTTGGAACAATTATACATAAGAAGACGTGAGAAAAAATACAGCTTTTAAATTGTTTTTTGGTTAAGAACTAAATATTTGAGACGATCAGCGACGATTGAATTAGCAGTTTACGTGGAGCCATACACTATTTACTTGAATATACTGTGGCGGCGTTCTGACAGTTCCCAGTGTTGCCACACCACCGCTTAACTTGAAAAGCTACTATTTTTAACAACTGGAAACACACACTCTCTCTCGCCATGGCCAAGGATAAGAACGCAGCGTCCCCGCCAGCTCTCCAAAAAAGGTCGTTTAATTAAATAGTCATCAGAATCTACATGCGCTACAATGTTCTTCGTAGTCTAGTTTAACCTTTAAAATAGTACATCTGTGGGACTATTAGCAATCATATTTAGAAGTCATGTAAACAAGGACGGTTAGACGTTAAAAAAAAACATAAATCAAAAAATACTAAATATCTCACAAATATTAAAAAAATGAAAGTAGGCATTAAAATCTTACGTTTATGGGTTTTAACAGTGGCGTTGATAGGATTTTGCTAAGAAAGGGGGGAAAGAAAAATACATAAAAATTGAAAAAACTGTTACTTATAAAATATTTTCACTAAATAAATAAATATATTTTAACAATATTTATAAAGTGATAGTTAGATACTGAATTTCAAGACACACGCATTTTTGTAATTATTGGACGATTGTTCAAATCACGGGCCACTTTTAACTGCCTTATTCAAGAAGTTTAGTTTTAGAATGTTTACCGCTATTATTTACTGTGGTCTCTTATTCGTCCAAGCATCCTCGAAAAACAATAATAAAACGTGTGAAGCCGAATCATATCACCAATCACTGACGAATCACCGACAATCATTGACGACTCCTGCAAAGACTCTCAGATTTTATACAATTAACTTTTATTATTTTTGTACTTTTTTATTGACTGTAAAAGTCACACTATTTAGTACCAATCGTGAAACATCTAAAATGTATTAAATATTTGTGATACTTTATACGTCTGATAAAAAAATGTGAAAATTTAACCAAAATAAAGTACATACTATATATTGCTCAAATAAAAATAAAATAATACTTATATAAATTCATTTATAAAAAAATTGTAATTAATGCAAAAACTATCGCAATATGGCTTAAATATACTTTTAGTAAAATTGTCTATTTTTGTTTAGAATAGCGTTAAAAATAATATTATTCGCATATGGATATTTTTTTACCAATGCACGAATATATAATAATATATTATAAAAAACTGCTCTTTTTACGATTTTATAAAAATAAAACACAAATATACAAAATAAAAAAAGTAAAAAACAGATAAGTAAAGATTATGCTTTGCATATATGCCATTGTTCTATTATTATGTCTGGTTCATTTTTTAAATATTCTAGGGATTAAATTAGGCTATTAAGACATAAAAAGGTAGGTATGGATTGTGATAAAGCGTTTTAACTGTATAATAAAAATATCTTTGTTAAAACGGAACACTACCATGAGAAACATTTGGCGGCTTAAATCATACGGTATGTGCTATGAATAAAAAAACAATTTATCCGTCGTTTTTAGATAAGGTAACAGGTTAACCATTAAAACGACCGTCGTTTATCTGTTTATCGACCTTTAGAAAATTATTTTAAATAAAAATTTGCTACCCTTTTATAATTTGTCATCCCACCAAAAACGGACGAACAACAAAACCTTACACGAAGAGGACATACTATATAAAATTACAAGAACACAGACAACTAAGAATCATTTTCTTTCAGATACTTCATACAAAATTTTTTCTAAAATATTCTCAAATACACTTTTACATTCAAGGTATCGGATCTTAAAGAGCCCTTCTACTTGGACCAAGAGTGGACCGACTTTAATTTAGATCAGCGAAAAACGCAGAAGCCGCCGCTTCTCTCTTCGTATTCACTGGTTTAGTTCGACGGATGTAATCGAGAGTTGAGCCCACACGCATCTATGAACAACATCACTTAATTGTTGTATAGAAAATTAAATAAATTACTAAACCCATGCACTAAAGGCCAAAAAATATTTTCTTATATAATAAATAAATTTGTATAAATAAAAAAAATTTTAATATTGTACTTATAAAGCAAAATAAACATATTTATATAGAGTAAATATTTTTAACTTAGACTAGTTGAAACATAAATCTATTTGTATTTTTTCACATTATGATATAAACATTAAATTTGAATAAGTTATTGCTATGCTAACATTAATACACTGTAAGCTCAAAATACATTACTAAATTAACAAATTAATGCTCAGAGCTGAAACAGATTTACGATTCACCTCATCTTACCTTAAAGCAATGCGCTTTTGAAAACCCGTTTCTCTATTAGACTTTATCTCATTTTCTCACACAAAGCAAGATCTTTGTTCCTATGCTAGAGTCCAATTTATTCAACGATTCGACGCCTACTATAAACCGGTGATAGGCAAAGGTGTAAAAAAGGGAGCAGATGAGCTCACAATGATGATTCGTTTTACACTTTACCCCGAAACAAATCTTGAACTCAATTTCGAAATATTGCCGAAGCGTATGTACCTATGTACATTATGTACCTAGGAATGAGATATACTATGTGGTGTTGTTGTTTTATGCATTTAAGCCCAAACACAACAGAGTGTAAAATGTACACGTGTACACGGTGCTTAATTAATGACCATTTCCGTTGCCCTAAGGTAAGCTTTACTATTCATGCACGCCGTCATAACACGTAGAGTGAGCTTTATGAAGTATACAGTTTGCGTTCATTCAGCGATATGATGCTTTCGAGATACTTTTCAAATATATTCCCATTAATCTTGGAAATGCTTGACTGAAACGGTAAATGAAGCCCACTTCGGCGATACTTTTATATATATATATATATCAAGTAAGTCCATAAATATGCTTTTAGTAAATAGTTTGAAGTCGTATATATATTATCCTGTTATGAAACATACACTTTAGTAATTAGATATCTTAATTATCACCGTACAATTAAATTTTTGATACAATTGTGTAAGTGGAATAACATCTTATGAAGGGCGCGGCGTTTTTATTGCACATAAGTGGTAATTGATTTAAGTGTCAAAACATATGCAATAAAGACTGTAAAAAAATATTAATTTAAGAGCTCAAAGATATTGTGTGCCTTGTATAATCACTAAGTGAGAATTATTTTTTAAAAAGATTCTCTGGTTTGGTTAACAAATTATAACAAAAGATAACATCGTATAGTCATTTTTACCCAAAAGTGGAGCTAGCAAATTTACACTTTATTATATTTATATTTTTTATAGTTGCTAAGTTATCATGCAAAAATCTTTTCGCTTTATAGCCTCTTCTTTTTGAAAGTGGGTTCGATATCCTTTTCCGTTGTGTGTTTTTACGCTCGACATTTGCCGATGTGCGTTTTTTTTACTCTCTCGGGGCGCACCTATAATATATGGTCCTTTCTCGGGGCTTTTTTGACAGTCGGTTCTCTTCCAGGTATTTCGGGCGTCTTATATTCAAAGCACGTTCATTTTCGGAAGCTTTACTTTCCAAGTGTCGACATTTCACCGGATGTGTTCGCGGCTAGTGCAGAATATGCTCCGGAAAATGCTTTACGACTTTACGAAACATGCGATATAATATAATACTTATATGTTGTACACATATTGCTAATATGATAAAATAACGATGTTTAGTAAAGATATGTGACGATAATGTGAGGTTGACTTATACTTGGGCATCCAAATATCAGCCCAAATTCAATACCCGGTTCTTAATAAATTATTTTTTGTCCATTATTATGTAGAGTTATAATTTATATTATATACGTATATTTTAAACTAAAATATTTGATTTTCGTAATATGGTTAAATAGTATTTAATTATAAAAATAAAAAAATGTTTTATTAGGAATTTAAAAGCGATGTATATTTGTTATTATTTTATTTAATCGAAATAATAATGTGCATATATATTATTGACGTGCTGTCCATACATGCGATAGATGCAGCGCATGCCTTAAGATTGTAATACGATGAAACGCAAACACACCCTCTTCGATAGAACGGCATATGCCGACTGAAGAGCGGGCTCGCGTAGTCGATACGCGTGCGCCATGCTAGTGGCGAGTGAAATTTGTTGCGCATGTGCACAAGAACACGTCATCGTATTTACGATCGCTCGCCATCAACCATTGCTGCGGTTAACATTTTGAATCTGTCTATTTCTTCGGTAATTTTTAATCTTTTTAATTTAATATTGACTGTCTGAATTATTATTTTTTATTTATTTTTAGTGCACATATAAAAGATTTGTTTTATTATTTAAGAATTATAAATGGTTCACTCATCCCAGTATATTGTTGCCAGAAAAAAATTACAAATTAACAAATTTACTTAGCCCAACTCAACCTAACATAACATAGCATAACATACACTTAAAAACTGACATTATTACTATGATAAAATTTTGCAAAATTAATAAAATTAAAATCCTACATTTTAGCTTTTGAACATTAGTTTTTCGTACGAATTCAAATATTACGTTATCCTTTACGTAAAGTAGATTCATAATGCGATTTTCCGGAGAGGCATTCCAGCAAAATTCGCGCTGTAACGAATGACACAATTTACATTCGTTACCGCCGACCATCGTGTGTTGTAAGTCGCAAATCTAATTTTTTCAAGAACCCCTCTGATGGTTATACAAGTGGGGTAGGAAAAAAAGTGGAAAATGTATAAATCCCGGGATCGAGAAGTCGAGGGTCCGTCTTAATAAATATGGATAAAAAATATACTCAAACGTTAAATAGAGACTTTTTTACGTCCCGTCTGGAGAGGAGGCGAAGCACTATGCAAATTTAACATTTAATTTTAAAGTCTAAGTGTGTCTGTTTTATTTTTTTATTTTCGGAAAGAGCACAAAGTCAGCCGAGCAATTCGCTTGCTGGATGCAGTCGAATCATATCGAAGTCACCCCTGGGTGCAAATTAAATATAAATGTTTGCCTTTAATCGCTGGACTTGACGGAGCGTCTGAATTTCTAAGGGAAAGAAGTAATAAAAGTATTTATTTATGTGGTAAATAAAAAAAATATACCCGCTCTTGAATATTTTGTATTGAGCTTTGGTAAAAAAACATACAATAGAATACATTTTAATGTCAAAGAGGTTACACAGTTTTTTCAATTTGAACTAAATTATAAAATAGCTGCTGTATTCAAAATAAGAAATGTGGTAGAGTTTAATGAAATATATAAACTGTAAATTTATATTAAATTCAATAAATAATCTATATTTTCATGTTACGAATAATATTTATGTATTATGCAATACGTATATTTTTAGGGTATGCTTAAAAAATATGATCCTTGTTTTACGGTTATTTTTTGCTGATCCTGACTTACATAAATTAAATTGTTTTAATGATTTTTCAAGGTGACTAGATATCTAGTGATAGAGCAAGAAAGTTGAAATGTAAAATTTTGTAATTTTGTATACTCAACCCTCATGATTAAAACCATCGTATCGTACTTTTAAAATTAGGAATTAATAATCATATGAGAGTAAAGTCATTGTCAAATTATTTAAAACTACATTATTTCATTTCTACAAAGAATTATTGTTAATTCGTTAATTTCCGAGTGTTCCTTTTCGCAACGGACGTAGACCGTAGTTTTCAGCGCTCTAGTGTTTTCCGGTAATCCGGTTTAGCAGAGATGCCCAAAAGTCCTCATTTCGGATATTATTCCGACGCTTGTTCTGCTCGTTGCATAATCGCATTTAAAAACAATGCAAGCCTTGCAATCTACGAAGCAGATTTAAGCAGCATTTCGCCAAATTTAAAGTCAACATCGACGAAAGGCTTTTTTTTTATGCAAGCTCCTTTTCTTTTTCGTTCAATTAAATCGGCAACTTTTTATTCTATTCCCTGGCCAGTAGTTTGCTTTTTACTTCGTTGTGTTTCAATTATTCCGCTTGGGCGGATTACTTGAGATTTGCTTCGGGCGGATTATTATTAATCCGTATACAGTGTGATTTTGCATGCTTTGCTAATTATAGAAAGCTCTGGCTACTATTTTTGATTCCATGCCGGATTAAATGAGAGTAACAAAAACGATTCTGATACTATAATATATTTATTTAAAGCTATGAATAACAATGTAAAAGAAGATATGCTAATTTAAAATATTTGTAAGGAGAAAGATTTGTCACTGTTTTTTTTAAAGAAAATGTATTTGTAAAATTACAGCTGTGTTATAACAAAAACTTTTTAGAATATTTTATATTCAAATTTATATTTTCTAATGAAAATTATATTTATATTAAAAAATGTTTAAAAATATTTAACAATTATATTTTCGTTTTTATAGAAGTTGATAACCTTTATTTGCCATATAGATTTCTCTTTTTTTTTTATAGAATGTGTTTTTTTCCTATAGTTGCTTTTATATATAAAAAAGCGTTATCTTATTTTTTAGTCCATATCATTTAAAAGCTCTTCCTAGTATTATGCGGTTTACTAATACAAAAAATGCTTTTTAACTATGCGATAATTTTTTTAAATAAGCCTTCCTTAATGTCAAGTCAACATTTAATATTTAAAATAATGTATTTATTAATATTAAATAAATGATTATAGTAAAATAACAATTATTTATTATACCAGATATACTTATAAGAAAAGACGTCAACGATTTATTTTACTAAAAAAATCCAAAAAATGTAAAAGTTAATATTTATTTGTTCAATTCATGTAATCATTGAATCATTAATATTTCAAGGTGAATGCTTTTCTGTTTTAAAAAATAAATAATCTGAAGCTTTAAAAATCTCTCTAGTGGCTAAAATAGTGTTTCTGATCTGAATTGACCTGGAATCTATTTCTAGAAATACCCGGAAAAGTGTAAAAATAAAATGCGAAAAAAATATCTTTAAAATAAATACTAGCTAGGCATATAAGATTTTATAGTAAAACCATGTTGATAGCTTGTCTGGGATTTTTAGTTTAAAACTGAAATTTAGAAATGTCCTTATAGCAAAATGAAAAATTAAAACATTATTTTTAAAAAGTGATGGAAAAAGATACAATTTCAAAATAATGCTAATTAAGAATTTAGATATGGGTTATTATTACTTATGAAAAAGTTGTATAAAAATTGCTAGTAAATATTTATTTAAAAATATATATGGAAAGAAACAGATATTTTTGTATTAAATTAAATATTAAAATGCTCTTGATGTTTTAAGTAAAAGAGATACCAATATTTTAAATGCCCTAATATTATGGAATTAAGAATTAAAATCGAAGAAATTCATATTTTTACCGCAATTTTTATATTACTAAAATTTGCTATTAACAATATGTTTTTCAAAAGTTGTACTAAAGACAAATGTTTATCTTTTGTATAAAATATTTGTAGATATAGTGTGTGCTATATTATTTTATGTATGTAGAGTATATTTCATTTAAATAGAAATGATAAAATATGCATACAGTAAAAAAAACAGAATCTATTATAAAAAAAAATTACCATAAAATCATCTTAATTTTTAAATAAATATTGTTTTAGATAGTTTAACCAACTAATAATTAGTATATACTTTATTTGAATAACGCTTAAATTAAAAATGACAATATTTAAAAACTTACCCAACCAGTAAATAACAATAAAATATGCAGTGTATATTTTTATTATATTTATACTTTATAACGCACAGCTACACAATAATTTAAATATTTATTTTAACAAATGAATACTAAAATCGGATTTAAAAAAATATTTTAATCGAAAAAATAGAGCGTCCGGTATATGCACACTTGCTAGCTGCGGTATCTTACGATAGTGAGATACCGACACCTATTACATATAATATATACCAAACTATATGTGCTATAAAATTTTAATTTAAGGGATTATTTTCTTAAGATGTATTCAAAGCAATTATTAAGATGTGTGAAAAAGGTATTAGAATAAAACTAATTTGTGATAAAATATTTTTCTAGATTGCAAATACTTTTTATTGGATATTAAAACACGATTGTGTAAATGTATAAGTAAGATTAAAAAAAAGCTTAATTTGTGATTGTTTTGTATTTTTATATTTATTAAAAATATTAAATTATTTTTATTGAAAATAATAATTGATATTTGTATGAACTATCCATTTTACACAATATTTTTGAATAGTTGATTTGCACTGTAATTTATTGTGTTCCTCAAATGTAAGGCATTTTTAAATAAAAATTTCTGAATTCACTTTATATTTTAATCAATAAAAAAAAATTCACAACAATTTAACTAAAAATATACTTGCTTAAGAATAACTAATAATATCAATATATTATGCATATCATTTCTAATAATATTTATAATTTAATGTAGTAGTAAAATTATTTTTAAAATTTATTTATTTAAAGAAAGTATTTATGTACATATTTAACAATAGGGTATAATAAAGTTGATAGTTATTATAGGATTTCTGATATAAAAGACCATTTCAAGTGTTTAATGCATACACCTATTACAGTTTAGCTGAATTGGATTGTTGTAATTTTTGTTGTTTTTTAAAATATTCTTTATGAGCCAAAAAACCTTATTATTAAATAATCTTCAAAATACCTAATATGTGCGACCTAGCTCGATTTTAAATAGTAATCACGATATTTATCCGTCAGAATAATAAAATATAGGTAAAACTAATCTGTGATAATACATCAGGATTTATATTATATAATATTTAATTCAGAATATACATTGAAAAAAACACTAAGGTCCATATGGAACTCGAACACAGGTCTTTCAAGTCAGTAGTCAGCGACATATACCATACATCGATCGCACTGGTAAATTAATTAATAGCTTTTACAATTGCAATAAGCTTTTCACACTGTTGCTCCTAATATAAGTGTCTGATTGGGCTTCTAAAATAATTATTATTGGTAAAACAAAATGTAAAATATTTTCAATTTTAGGAAATACAGCATGTATATTATATAAAAAATATTTATGGTAAGCCTATTAATAAAACGGAGCATATATTTTTTTGATATTATAGATAGCGTATTATTACAAAAATATTTACATTTTCTATTTAATAAAAATACGTACATATGTAATAATAACTTAAGCTTTAGTTGTGGTATATATATTATGTATCAAAATATCCTAATAGAATGTAATAATGTTATTAATTATTATTGATTTTAAAATAATTTATTTAGAAAAAATATTAAAAACTAACGATAATGAATTTGTATGTATAATACATACAAATCGAATTATTTTTAATAGAAATCTAATAAAAATAAAATAACCTTATTTTAGGTGGTATTTGAAAAGCATATTATTCGGTTAGTTTATTGTAAATTAAGGAACGGGTGTGATTCTAGTTAATTAATACGGGTTCAATAATAGTAACGACGAAGAAAGCAGGTATATTTATTACATAGAATATAATGTAGTTTAACACGGGCTAAGCTTTTTATTCTGCCATCTTCCGAGCTTATAAAGCGTCGGAACGACGGGAGATTTTTAATTTCTTTTCTTTTCATTATTCGGCCAAAGCACCGCTGCTACCATGGGGTGGGATTTTTATTTTACGAATGCGCTGTTCTTCGTCTGTAAACGGATATTTTTTTAAAATACCTCAGTCGGTGAGTGTTTTATGCGAGCTTGTTTTAAAAATGCGAAAAACGTAGCCAGTGTTTGATTTGTTAATTAAAAAAAATGTATTGATTAAAAGAATAATAAAAAAAAACAATGAACGCTTCGGTGATAAACCATCGGCGCAATTTATTGAGTAAAACCAATTATTAGTGATTTAAAATTATTTTATTTTGCTTTATTCGGTATTTGTTAATAATGTGCGGTGGTTGTGATTAAAGCACAATTTATTAACAAAGTAATTTGAATGCTGTGATATTTTCGAGAAAAATTTCAGTAAAATAGCACTGTAAAGAGTTTTATGACCAGTTTATCGTGCTACTGCACCTGTGTAATAATTTGACATTTTAAAGCGAGAATATGTTTATATGATATTAGAGCTAGAATATATTTTAACTAAAAACGTTTGGATTAACATTATTGGTATTCATTTTTATTAATGAAATTATAAAATTGGTAAACTTAAAATGAACAAATTATGAATATATAACTTAATTATTTTACCGGGCTTCTAAAAGTTATCTCAGATGATAAAGCGTAGTTTAGCTAAACACATTTTAACCTGACAAACGTAAACTCAAAACATTATGACGGAGTAAAACTGTAGCAACTGAGTAAATCAATCGAATAAAATAAATAAAATATTTTTTATAAACAAAAATGCCACTTTGCCGCTATTGCTGTTATTAAAAATTTGAGTTTGCTGCTGTGACTCGAACCCGCAGCCTTTAATTTATCAGTCTAGAGCTTACGGACTATGGTATTTCAACGATATTTCAAGTCGGAAGTAGTAATCTTGTAGACAAGTTCTAGATGCAAAGATTTTTTCGAAATAATTAAGTATGACTGCTGTCGGTATCTCACTATCGTGAGGTACCAAAGCTAGCAAGTGTGCGGTTACTGGACCATGAACTTTTTGGGTTTTAAATATTATTTTTGCTTCGTTCTAATTTATTTTCATCTAGTTTCAAATTTAATGGTTGAAATAAAATATTAAAATTATTGTGTAGCTGTAGTATTTCAATATATATATTTTAAATCTTAATAAATTCAAGGGACAAAATTAGTACGTTTTACGGTCTGGCATGAATGATAAATAAAATTTTACTTGTAACTGGAAATAAAGTTAACGTAAGTAGCACCCAAATAAACGTGAAACTCCCGATGTATGTGTATCAAAGCAATGAACATATATGAAATTATATTAACTTGCTAAACCCTGAGTTTTTGTCCCGTAGCTGTATTAAAATTTAATAAGTAGCCTAATAACGTCTGTTACAATTGCCGTTTTACGATCAAAAGCTCATAACATAGGGGCGGCATAATAAAATCTGGGTCAGCGCCTGGGTCTGCAAAATTTACGACAGACGACGACAGCCCGTAGTATTATAACGAGATGCATCTTTGTGTACATTTAATAAAACCGTTGTTGCCTATGTAAATATGCAAAGGTACGGTTTGTTAGATGGAACAAGGTTTGCGTTTTGTACTCGTTTTCGGCCACGTGAAAAATTCATAGTTTTATTCGGTCAACGGTGTGCCTTTTTTATTTTTATTTTTTGTTATGCGCCGTAACGACGGGACGAAGAAGCGAGCTGGGATTTGGTGGTGCGATGCGGAAAAATAAATATTTCACATGAATATATCGCATTAGACCGATTTAATTTGGTTCTATATGCAAGCGCGCTACTCTTATAGTTAATACTGTTAACGTGTGTTATCCTGGAAATATATTTGGTTGAATATAATTTAAATATACAAGAAAAAATACAGACTAGAAGCAAAAAAATAATTCAACAACGACAACAAGATAGGTGTATAACTAACTATATTATCTGGTTTCGTCCAGGATAGTTCAAACTCATTCATAATCATCATCATTTTTAATTTTATTCATTTTCCAATTACAAATTTATTTCACTACTTGTCTAAATATATACAATATTTTTACTCTCTTTCTTCGCGTATTACAGTAGCACGTAATCGGTTGTCAGAACCAAACCCGAGTTCTGGGAAAACATGGATTCCGGGCCTCATGAGAAAAATAGCATTTTTATATATTTTTTAACATCGTAATATAATTTCTTGAATAAATAATAATAGATACAAGTTAACCCTTTCTATGTTAGAAATAAATATAAAAATTTGACACCGTTGTAACATATTTTCTTAAGTCATATTTAAAGCTAAATATTTTAATTTGCCATTAAAAATTATTAAAAATATCTACTTGATAATTAGACATATTTTATTTGCTGCTAAGTGTTGCCATAAAGTAAACTTACTGTCTAGGTCAAAGTATCAAGACTATTTAAGTGTTTAAAAGTATTTATAATTTTTTCCAAAACACGTTTAGTGTTATGAGTCGATCTATCTCAGTAACTCAGTAGGTTTAAATTTTAACAAAAAGATCGCTATACATGAAACGTTTGAAAGCCTAAACTTCATCTTAATAAAATATAAAAAAATAGTTTTTTGCTTCAAAACAAGCGATTTATCAGTACGATCGGACCCCCATACGAGCCATTTTGAGACTTTCAGAAGAGTTAACGCTTTTAACTGCTTGGTTTTAAAGATTAAAAATTAAATATTTAGTATCGTATAAAACTACTAAGCACCCTATACGTTCTGTACGAAAAAAAAGAAAATAGAAGCTTAATTTGCATTTGAAAATTTTTTTTTTTAAAAACGTGTCTTATGGTAAATTGACCGGGCCCCCATACGAGCTTTTATGCGACTTGGCATATAGTTAATGCTAGTATTTGGTTCCTTTTAAAGATATAGACTTGAATTTTTAATACAAAACAGAGCTTTCGAATATACTTATATTATCGTTTAAAAAAATTAAAAAAAAAGTTTTTTTCCAAAACACGTTTAGTGTTATGAGTCGATCGACCCACCATACATACGCTTATAGGACTTGCAATATAGTTAAGGTCAGTGTAAGCTTATTTATACATATTTAAAATTGAATTTTGGTGATAGTATAGAATTCTTAAGCATCCTGTATATGTTTGCTAGCAAAATCCAATGTGTCAATTTTTTGCAAAATGGCGACAAGTATAAAAACTTAAACACTTGTAACTCAGTAGGTTGTATTTTAACGAAAAGATCGCTATACATGAAACGTTTAAAAGCCCAAACTTCATCTTAATAAAATATAAAAAAATAGTTTTTTGCTTCAAAACAAGCGATTTGTCAGTACAATCGGACCCCCATACGAACCATTTTGAGACCTTCAAAAAAGTTAACGCACTTAACTGCTTGGTTTTAAAGATTAAAAATTATATTTTTAGTATCGTAAAGAACTACTGAGCACCCCCTATACGTTCTGTATGAAAAAAATTTGTTTTTTTTCTACAAAATGGCCGCCAATGTACCTTGCAAAATGAAATCCTACTGAAAAATGTCGTATGCAAAAAGTGTTTAGAAGCTTAATTTTATTTATATTTTTTGCCAAAAATTCTACAAGACGTATGTCCAAAAATTAGTTTACACACTTAAACTTAATTATATTTATATTGTTTGAAAAAGATAAAAAAATAATACCAACAATTAGGAAAGTCCTCAGCTGCAAAATATTAGCTCAGAAATTTGAGTAACTTCTGAAATTTAAGCAATAACAAAGTTTTTATTTATTACTATTTTGTTTTTTATATCCATGGTTGATATAAATAACATAAAAATAAAAAGGTTATTTTCACAAAAGCATAAAAAGAAAAATTAGGCTTTAATAAAAAAAATATAAGCGTTGTTATAATACAAAAATACTAAGAAAATAATACACTAATGTGTCATTAAATTTTCTTTTTGGTGTTTTAAGAACTTTAAAATTTCAAAATATTTCACCATTATTAAGAACTAGTTTATGAATAGCTTGACAAATATCTGTATAACGAATAGTTTGAAAACAATAAAATATATTTGGTTAAAAAGCACTGCTTAATTTATTCTTTGTAATTATTGGATGGTCGCCTTTAAACAGTTTTCACTTAAGAGGGTGATTTGGAAGTAAAATAAAACCTTATTGCGATTGGCTCTAAATTGCTATTGGACCATTTTAAAAGATGTGACATTCGGTGAAATTTAAATTACTGTTATCTCTCGATTTTCAAGACTCACAAATTCGACTTCGCCGCCAGATAATTACTATATTTTTTTACACAGACTTTTAATAAATTATATATTCTGTACAATAAACTGTTATTAGATTTACGGTGTCTAACTGTCTGCAAAAGTCGCATTAATGTTTTTTAAAATATGCTATTAATATTTCACAATTATTTAAAAGTTGTCATCAGTGTTTTTTACACATTGGTTTTAGAACAATATTATACATATTCATAATTTTTATTTACTAACGGTATTTACATATATAATATATACATAACATAAACAAAGTTTTGATTGATTGAAATCTACAAATATAATACATATTTTATACTTCACAAGCAAGAGATAACAACAACTGACTAAACTTACTCTTTGTTCTTCGTAAATTATATATGTAAATATTTGAAAACTTGCTAACAAAAATTAAGGTTATTGTATCTCTATATTTCATCATATTATATTAGCTAATATTGAAGATCGGTAGATAGTAACTTAAGAAGAAAGTTAACAATCTATAAGTTTAAGATTATTTTTAACATAATTTAAATATAAGTGTTTAATAAGATTTACAGCGGAGACCAATTTGCATAAACTCTGGTCAGTCTGAACTTTGCGCATATTAAGCTTGAAGTTGCCGAAAATTCGCATTGAATTTCTCTAGTCTAGAAAGGGAATGTATCAAATTTGCAAGAGCACGTATTGTATTTGCGCACATTTCGGAAAGCTTTAAACAATATTGTATTGTTAAATCTTGGTACAAGTTTGTCTGAACTTTGATTAGTTTTGCGTAAGGTAATCGGCACGAAGCAAAACAAAGTTTCAGCGGATTAATATTACATTTTGTTTTGATGTGAAATATTAAAATTTTAATATAAAAATAATATTTTTGCTTAACAAATTTATTAAATATTTTGTAGTTAGGTTTTGGTTAATTTATTAGCTATTCTATATAAAATATGTAGTAATATATTATTATACAAATTTTTAAAATAATTTTATTCAGTAATACACTTTTTGAGTAGTACTGCCTTAGAGCACTTTAAAAATGCATCTAAAGTGGCTATCTCCATCACGCCGCGTGACAAAGCACGGGTCTTTTCGGGACGGTCATTCCAGGGTTAAGGTCCGCACACTATAGCCACGTGTGCCCAGGCACGGACAGTAAAAGCGGGCTCTCGTGCTAATACACAAAAGGTTGACTGAAAATTTTATAATACAAGAAAGCACTCCGCTCGTTCCCTCTTCATATTTTTGCGAGCGCTCTTAAGATTATAAACTGGAGTGCAGATGTGGCACGTCATGCATACACACACACACACCTCTAGTAAACAGATAGAAGTTTTGATGAAATTTTTCACCGGGCAGGTAAAATTTTTGCATACTGCCGATCCATCTTCATTAGTGCGGAAAATTCGCCGATGGGTTGAATTCTTAATGGATTCGCAAATTTTTCGTCGATTGGGCCGCGGAATATTAATTCGGCTAATGGCTCAAGGATTAACCATTCCGAGATCGTATTGCGGACGAGAACTACGTCCAAGATATTAATTTATGGACCAGTATATTGAATTTTGCAATCGTGAGTACATTTTTAGAAGAGAAGCGTAAGTAATTTGAAAAACTATAAAATTATTTTGCAATTGTTATATTAAATATCAACTATTCCACTACTAGACATTTCACATAAAAATATACAATACTAATGAAAATTAAATCAAATATTTATTTCCGTTGTCGCAGAAATGTTGTACTTAGTGTTTTTTAATCCCGAGAGGATAGTTCAGCGAACCGTTCATTCTGTGCAAAAGAAAAAACTGCTGCTGTGGTTAATTATAAATATAGGATTAAAAGCGCAACTAGTGTAATTTAATAACATTTTTAAGATTCTCCTGCAGTATCCAGAACTGTTATTTTTGTTAGAGTTACTGAAAGTATAACTTATAAATATAAAATTTGTAAGACTACGATTTAGAAAATTTCGTTTTCAGGTTTATTAACTGCATTAAGGTGTATCGTTATTATGTTAAAAAGTAACGAACACTTTTATTTTCCAAATATCTCTCATATAATATTTAAAAACATTTTACAAAAAGAGTATTAGCAATATTAAATTACATGTTATTTTTTAAACAAGCTTAAAATATCTTCAAAATAGTAATAATTTTCATATAGTTACCACAAATATTTTTTTGTATGATCTAATAAAAAAATACTAATGTGTTCCTTCAATCACTGAAATAATTATTAATAAATTAAGATACAAGTTAAAATCATAATTATTGAAAAAAGTTTATTAAATAATTAAAAATCTTAAAATTACATGGTACATCGATACAAATAATATGATTTTTATTGCATATTGAAGCCTAACTGAAGGACTACCGAAAAATTTGATTAACTTACAAAGTTTAAACTTTTAATTCGTCTAATTTTTGAGCTACCGTAAAAAAATTTAATTCCTAATTTTTGCGAAAAAAAAATGATTTTCGTTTTTAGCCGTTTCTTAATTTCTGTGCTAGATAAAGCGTTAAAAATTCTGAATTCTGCAAAATTAAATAATTGTCAACAAAACCTCATCTTAAGATTTTGCAATTTATGTTTAAATATAGCAAAATTTGGCGTACGTAGAAAATATTTTATTCCTGTATCACACACACTACACTAACTAGCTGCGGTATCTCACGGTAGTGAGGTACCGACATCTAGTTTTTGTAATTAGATTAATTTATTATATTTTTGCTTAAAAATAATTATTTCTGATACAAGATATATTCATTTTTGAATAAAGACTAATCATTACAGATGTATATCGAGATGAATACGAAATGAATTTTGAATCGAAAAATACAAGCCTTAAATTATTAACTGAACTAACTTATCCGATGAATATCAATAAAATATGCAAAAAAAAAATACATTTTATTACATTTATTTATACATTGTAGAGAATAGTTATAAATTAAATTATTTTTTGAATATCAACAACCAAATAGTGAAATTTATTTAAAAAAATCAGAGCAAAGCAAAATAAATTTTAAAAAGTCAAGGGTCCGGTATTCACACACACTTACTAGCTGCGGTACCTCACGGTCGTGAGGTACCGACAGCTAGTTTTTATAATTAGACTAATTTATTATATATTTGCTAAAAAAATAATTATATCTAATACAAGCTATTTTAAAATTATAATTCAACAATTTTTGCTTATGTTATAAAGTAAATTAAAATCATTAGGGGCGTGGATCGCTTAATATAGATATATTTGTACTAGCCGTCGGTCTTTCACTAACGTGAGATACCACAGTTAGTGAGTGTACAAATCCCGGACCCTCAACTTTTTGGGTTATAAATATTTTTTGTTTCGTTGTAATTTATTATTGGCTTATTAAAATTATATATTTAAATTGCTGTGAGCCTGTGTTTTTTCAGTAAAAAAAAATATTAGGGGCCTGGACTTAAAATAGTATTAGTTCCACTGTACTGGGTTGAAGCAGATTGCCGGCAATGGGACCTGGGCGAAACTTCAAATCAGTTCGCCCAAGCATTACTGCGCCCAGATTATTTTTGCTCAGTTGACGAGTAACGCGCGCTTGTGAAATTTAATTAGTAATAAAGTGTACAGTGAAACCGGGAAATATAGCTGATTAAATTGTTATTTAATAAAAAATTGTATTAAAAAAAATATTTGTTAAATTTGGATACGTCCAAATTTTACATATATACAAATAGAATAAGCGCACGCTTATGCTTTGCAATTTTTTTATTTGAGTTTTATTTTAAGTTCATCATTCAAGGTAATTTAAGGTGTAACAGATGACTCTAAAAGATAGATGAAGCAGAATCATTTAAGTTGTGTCTTTTATACTATAAAAAGGAACAAAAATTAAACTATATTAGCAAGATTTTTTTTACTGATGTTTTAAACGCAGATAATGATTTTTTAATTCCTATTTTGCTCTTTAAGCTCTTATGATCTTTTAGTATAGAATATAACAAAGTGAACTCAAAAAACTTTGCTTTATATTAGAATTTGATTTTATAAGAAGATAATCTAAGGTTCAATATTAATTATATATGGTAAATAATGTATAAGTTATTCTTTCATATGCATTCGTCGATTTCCTTACTATTATTAAAATTATTTAGAAAAAAACATTTAGCCGAAACTACCATAAAGGGACCTCTAATTATCCGACGTTTAAGCTCGTTCATTTCCTTATCTTAGATTTAGCAATGCACATTAACCGATAACCGCCCTGTCCAATAACTTTCTTTTCGTATAAAACGGGAAGGACCAAATTGTCATATTTAGTATATATTTAAACGTTGTTTAGTCAGCTTCTCTGATAGACGTTCATTCAATCTAATTAAAAGTTTATGGTGTAATATATTGTTGAAAAAAAAGTCCAAGGATTCAAGAGTTGGAACATATTCGTTTAAGGTATTGAATTAAGATGTTAAAATTATTATTGTCTATATTATTTTTGGATACAATATAAACAAGCAGGTTGAATTTTGACTTAAGTGGCTGATATTTAATTATCCGTCCTATTACGAATATTTCGTATTTTAAACTACAATAATCGTTTAAACAATAAGACCGTATCCAATTTATTTATTTACTTTTATTCATGCATTAAATTGAGTTAAAAAATGCGGGCGGCAAATCTTTCTTCCTTTTGGAACAATGGGTCAATAATTTGGAGTTCGCGAATAACTAAATACTTCATTTTACCCCAAAAAGCTAAAAAAAAAATTTTAAGATACCTTTATAAATGGATATTTGGTTATTATTTGTTCTTATATCCCAACACTTTTATTTTAGAAGCGTTGCGATACGATTCGCAGAGTTCTTGCAGAAAGTTGTATGTCGTTTTATTTAAACTACTGAAGGGTGCTGTCAGCAATTCAGCTATTCTCGAGGAATTCTAATTTTGGGTTGCAGAATATTTTCTAAAATCAAGAAAGACACTGGGATATAAGAAAAAATATATGCTATGTATTAACTATTTACTTTATTTCTCATATTACCGGCAGGTATTTTGTTTTATAAGGAACATACTAAATTTGCTCTAAGTGAATTTCTGTAAGAAAAATGATAGCAAAGAACAAAAAATGATAAAGCACCTTAACGTAGATATAATATTTAGATGCCCTAGAAATGAAACGACTGTAATGGTTTTTTTGATATAATATTACGCCATATTAATTTTTGACTAAACTCAAAATTTGAAATTTTTTTTTTAATTGTTTATATATTTTTATCAGAGTATAGTTCTAAGCTTAACACGCACTATGTATATATTTCACTTTTATAGTTTAAATGTGCCTAATTAATTTGCAATCTAAATATTTATGTAGTCAAATTAAAATGGAAAATTAATGAAAATTATTTTTATAAACAACCGTCACGTTGCTGCCGACCAACTTGTTTTATGTTTGAAAATGCTGATTTTTACATTGATCGACCGTCAGTCTCTAATCAAAAACATAATAATTCAATACCGTGGACATGGAAATGCATCGATCAAACTAAATTTTATTTTTATTAATTAAAATAAATATTTTCGTGTATTATTATATAGACCGTTCATACAAAGCAATACGATTTACAGAGTAACAATTTGAACGTAGAGCGTTTCAATTTTGGATCGAGCGCGTCTGGAAGAAGAAGCGACGTATTAAGACAATTATATATAATATTATTTTATATTTTTTTTATTTATGATATTATGTAATAACATAATAAAAACTATTGTTTTTAAAAAAAAAATGTACCGATCAACTGATGTATTAAAATATTCCTACCCAGATCAGAGATAGTATGGAAAAACACATCTTGTGATAAATGGCGACAAATTTGATTATCTATCGGGATTTAAAAATATATATATATTCGATAAAAAAGCAAGCACCGAGAAAGATTATCATATAAAAACTATAATAATATTTTTTGATTTATGTATATTTTTTTACTGTATATTACTATTTTTTTATTAATAAAAGAGAAGTGAACATTCCACAAAATAATCAAAAATCAATATTGTATATATATCATCCTCAAAGATCACACAGTGAAATCTTGCATAAAACATTATTATATACTGAAATTTAGATCTTTTAAATTGTCTTTCCATTTACTCACATTTTTTATCTCAAATTATCACTCATAATCACAAGTGTCCAAAAACGATCAACGGATCCACGTACGTCGCCGTGGGGCCCTCCACGTTTAAAATGCAAGGGACAAGGGGGCGCAGCGCCCGACCGGAATATAAATTTACCGACAGCGGGTAATACTTTACGGCGTATCCTTGCCAGGTCATCAAACTGCGATTTAGAACAGATGGAAGGAATAATATGCACGGAAGGACGCGCCAGGTCCTGCGGAAGAGGAGACAAATAGAAAAGACCGGACCTGCACTCGATCAAAAATCAATTTGACCGTTTCGCACGTAATTTGCCCGAGCCGTTATATTATATAGGGCCAACGGCTGCGCATAAGGACATGCACGATTTATGACCGATTTTTCCAATGGGAAAAAATTCATCATATTTGGATTTATTCGGTGTGAAAGTTGCGGCCGGGCGTGGCAAAGTGGTTTTGTTATGAGCAGAACGCGCGTAATGTGACATATTAGAATCGCATTTGGTGAAAGAAATAGAAAGTTTATAGGTTTATAATATTCCGAAAGTTAAGATATTTTATTAAGACTAACCGCAGAAAAGAAAAACGGAACTATATAAAGCTGAAATACATTTCACAGACGTTTACTGTTTGCAAATGTTTATTTTAAGTTTTATTCTAAGGAGTATTATTATATATTATTTAAGGTAATTTAAGGTGTAACAGATAACACTAAAAAATAGATTAAGCAGAATCCATTAAGCTGTGTTTTTTATATGATAAAAAAACATCAAAACTATTTTTTACTGCTGATTTAAACGCAGATAAAGATTTTTTTAAATTACTACTTTGTTCTTATAAATCTTATGATATTTTAGCACAGAAT
Organism: Plectrocnemia conspersa; assembly: GCF_051122295.1. Classification (NCBI taxonomy): domain Eukaryota; kingdom Metazoa; phylum Arthropoda; class Insecta; order Trichoptera; family Polycentropodidae; genus Plectrocnemia; species Plectrocnemia conspersa. The sequence continues at coordinate 26,356,219 of NW_028277167.1, read as the reverse complement.
ATGACAAAATAAATTCAGAAAATTTTGCTTCCTTTTAAAATTTGTTTTTATAAAAATAAAATCTAGGGCTTAATATTAATTAAATATAGTGGATAATATTATAGTTCTTATTCCATATGCATTTGTCGATTTCATTACTGTTATTAAAATTATTTATAAAAAAACATTTAGCCGAAGCGACCATAGGGTTACCACGCTTTAGCTCGTCTTAGATTTGGCAATGCAATTAAACCGATAACAACCCTGTCGCAAAAACTTACACTTTTTATACAAACTTATTTTTAATACCGTGATTATATACTATCAGGGCCGTCGAGAGTTTACCCGGGCCCTGCGAAAACAATGATTCCGGGCCTCATGACAAAAATGGCATTTCATATATTTTTTAACATCGTAATATAATTTATAGAATAAATAATAATAGGTACGAGTTAACACTTTCTATGCTACAAATAAAACATATTTTATGCGAAATATTTTAATTTGGTATTAAAAATGTCTACTCATAATATTTACTTATTAATTAGTTGTGTTTTATTTGCTGCTCAGTTTTGCCATATAGTGAAGTTATAGTCAAAAGCAATAAAATCGTGCCATTGCAGTAAAAACATTCGATTATCAAGCGTTTATATGAAGAATTTTTATGACAATATTACGAGAAAGAATCGTATAAAGCACATCTAAATAGAATTTTGCTCAATAGGAGAGTGCTAAAAACAATTATCGCTTCTCAGAAGGCAAAAATTCACGTCAAAAGCAATAAAATAAACGGCGACGGCACGATTTTATTGCTTTTGACGTGGATTTTTGCCTTCTGAGAAGCGATAATTGTTTTTTGCATTATCCTATTAATCAAAATTTAGTTTATAAATACATCAGCACATACATTTCAAATCAGATTTTTTATTCATATATTCATACTATGCTTTTTTCCAAAGTCAGGCCCCTCTATGAGAACGGGCCATAGGAATTTGTCCCTTCCCCCCTTTTGGCAGGCCTGCATATTATCTATCATTAAATTATTGCTCAAACACATACTACATAATTTATAGTAAAAAATAATAAATTCATTAAAAATATATTCCATCTAGCTCAAAAAAGTATTATGAAATACTTTTTATTTTACAATGAGTGTATATATTGCAAATTACTTAAACTATATTAAAAAAATTACAAATAGTAGCTTTTGATTTAAAAAAAAAAGAATTTTATTTAACAACAAAAATGAGCAGAGGCGAACGCGAGGTAGCCGCTAGGCTCATCCGTTTTCTCATTTTAGATTTAGTAATACATTTTAACCATTAACCCTACTATAACATAAACTTTTCATATTCATATATTTCATATACTAAAATTACATACATATTTATGTGTTATTAGTGTTTAGAAAGTGGCATATAAATAATTATATTATCAGGAAAAAACATACAGCAGAAGCGACTGCGAGGTTGCGGTTACTTAGTCGCTGTTTAGACCCGCCCATTTCTCTTATCTTAGATTTCGCGATACAATTTAACCAATGACGGGAGAATATTCTTGGTAATTGACTTTAGCCGGAATAGCACAAGATAACACAAACTTTCCATTTTGTACGGGATTTTGTTATTGTTGCTCGATAAAATAATAGCATTTTATTTATTTGTATGGATTGTTTTATAATAACATGTATATTGAAATACATACTACATAGCAAAGCATATTCAATTTCATTCGAATGCAATAGTGTATTTTGTAAATTATTTTAATACAATAAAAAATCGTATATGTTATGCCGTAATTTAAAAATTAAATTATATTAAGAAAAAAATCTTTGATGAATAAAATATATTAATTAAATAAACAAGAAATAAAGCAGAGGCGATAGTGAGGTTGCCGTATGCGTTATATGCTGACCAAATCAATTATTTTAGATTAAAATTATTACTTAATAATATATGTTATATATTTAAAATTACATAAACAGAATGAAAAATAATACTACAATCATTAGTTTATGGCAATAACAAAGTATTTTAAAAACACAAGTAATATTTGCTTATTATAATTTAATTAGACCCAATACAAGTTATTTCCAAATTATAATTTAACAAATTCTGCTTATGTTTGAAAGTAGATTAAATTTTAAAAGGCGTGGTTATCTTGTAGTATTCCCCCACCACTGTCCAAATCCGAAGAGCATTGGCGGTAATAGCACCCCGGGCGGAAATTGCAATCAGTTGCGCCCTGGTCATAAATTAGCTCGGTCGAAGAGTGACGCTCTTGTATGGGGCTACCTAATCTTGTGTGTATTTTGTGAAATTTGATTAGTGATAAAGTGTCAAGTGAATTCGTGGATCACATTACTGATTATACAGGTATTTATTTAAAATATATGTTTAAAAAAATATTCGTTTATTATGAATAAGTCTATATTTTTTACATATTTACAAATAGAACAAAGGTACGCTTCAGTGTATTGTATCAGCATTATATGTTAATATGATTCTATTATTTCGTGCAGAATTCTATCATTTAATAATTTATTTTATATAATAAAATTAAATTCGCAGATGTGTATATAAAAATATGTTTTTATATTTGATTGCTTTTCCACATATATTTTTAACTTTAAATTTTCAGATACCATTCAATATTGCGATGGCCACTAGCAGCAATCTGAACGATCAGCAGGCCAAGATGGCTTTCCTATTTAATTTTGGTTTAATGCCGAAAGCACTTTCTGAAGAAATTATAGCACAACAGGAAGAAAATCAAAAGGGTACAAGTATTCAAACGCGATCGATAAGGAAATCGCGTTCAGAAGCAGTGGTACAAATTAGCAAAAGGTTTATTGAAAACCATGCTAATTCTTTGCTAGTTAATAGCCAAGCTAGCACTACGGTTTGTAATTTAGCACCAATTAACTGAATAAATCTTTAGTTAAATTTATTGAAACACATTGTAAGATTTATATATTTTTTAGGTTACTTGTCAACCAAATACTACACAAAAAGCCACCAGAATAATTAAAAATATTGTTTCTGCAACTAAAAAAAGCTGCCATAGTTCCAGATCAGTAACTACAGAACCTGATCGTTGTGATATTGAGGTACAATATTATAAATTTAATCACAACACACGTCTCTGCATTAGCTAATTTAATATGTTTTTATATTTATTTTAAGATGAAAGAATCTAAGCTATTGAATGTAAAAATGACAATTAAAGATCAAGTTTCTCATAATGAATCTAGTTCTTCTAAAATGGGCAGCAAAAATCCGAGCCAAGCTGATAGCACAGTGGTTTGTATTTTTGTGATAATGAAAAAATCTGTTTAATTTTATTATGCCATTATTAATAACTAAATTTAAAATTGACATATTTACAGATAAAATACCAACAAAAGTTGACCCAGAATGATAAAGTGAAAAACCGTATTTCTGAGTCACAATCCAGTTTGTTTAAAGCTACAACTTCTAAATCATTAATCACAGAGAATTTTGATATTCAGGTATAAATATAAAAAAAAAACCAATATTAAAGTTGCAAATATTTATTAAAAATATTAGACTTTTGTGTAAATCGTTATAATAATCTGTGTATTTATTTTTAATCCCAAAGCTAATTTAATATGTTTTTGTTTTTATTTTAAGATGGAAGAATCTCAGCTATTGAATGTAAAAATGACAATTAAAGAACAAGTTTTTAATAATAAATCTAGTTCTTCTAAAATGGGCAGCAAAAATCTAAGCCAAGCTGATAGCACAGTGGTTCGTATTTTTGTGATAATGAAAAAAAATCTGTTCAATTTTATTATGCCATTATTAATAACTAAATTTTAAATTTACATATTTACAGATAAAATACCAACAAAAGTTGACCCAGAATGATAAAGTGAAAAACCGTATTTCTGAGTCACAATCCAGTTTGTTTAAAGCTACAACTTCTAAATCATTAATCACAGAGAATTTTGATATTCAGGTATAAATATAAAAAAAAAACCAATATTAAAGTTGCAAATATTTATTAAAAATATTAGACTTTTGTGTAAATCGTTATAATAATCTGTGTATTTATTTTTAATCCCAAAGCTAATTTAATATGTTTTTGTTTTTATTTTAAGATGGAAGAATCTCAGCTATTGAATGTAAAAATGACAATTAAAGAACAAGTTTTTAATAATAAATCTAGTTCTTCTAAAATGGGCAGCAAAAATCTAAGCCAAGCTGATAGCACAGTGGTTCGTATTTTTGTGATAATGAAAAAAAATCTGTTCAATTTTATTATGCCATTATTAATAACTAAATTTTAAATTTACATATTTACAGATAAAATACCAACAGAAGTTGACCCAGAATGATATAGTGAAAAACCGTATTTCTGAGTCACAATCCAGTTTGTTTAAAGCTACAACTTCTAAATCATTAATCACAGAGAATTTTGATATTGAGGTATACATAATATATAAAAAAATCACTGTTAAAGTTGCAAATATTTATTTAAAATAGTAAACTTTTATGTAAATCGTTTTAATAATACGTGTTTTATTTTTAGGTTCATGTTCATTGGAAAAAACGTATTCTTAAGCAATATTTCTTGCATGAAAATGTCGAAATTAACAAAGTTACAGATACCGCAAATAATCATCTTACTGATCAGATTGCTTTGGTTAGTTTTATTTTTAAAATACTCAATTCAATATTTCACCATTATCTAATTATTTATTTATTATTTTTTCTCAGCTGAATAAACATCACGCTGACAATTGTTCAATTTTGGTAGAGGTGCAAAATTTGCCTCCCCTCAATGAATTCGTTACCGAAGAATTAGAAGAAAAACTGGAAAATTTGAATGAGACAAACTATGAGATACAAAAAATAGATGAGGAACAAAATAAGGAGAATTTAAATGGAACCAGATTCTACTCTGTAACGCTAGAGACCGTACAACAAAGCGTCGAGCAACATGTCGAAGAATTGTCTTCTCAAGATGTTTCTGAGAGAAGAAATCTACCTGTTTCAAACGATACTGCAAACGCATGCAATAAAATGAGAACTCTTAAAGACTTCAAGGGAGAGGTGACCGAAGAAGAAATTAAAAAAGAAATGGCTAAATATAATCCTAATATGATTAGGAACTTCCTTAACGTTGACCAAAACGACGCGAGAAGGAAGAATACATTCGCTTCGAGAAAGTGCCGAGCAAAAACTAGAATAGCTAAGCGCAAAATGGAGGAACATCTCAAGCGTATGGTAAAAAATAAGAAAATAACAGTCGAAGGATAAGATATTAACAGTCTAAGAACGGCTTTATATTGTGCACCATCAATTATATAATGTTTTTTTAGTAAATTTATGATCCAGCTTCAATTTTATCACGTACGAGACCAGCATTATATCGATAAATATTGTTTTTAAATCTGAAACTATTTTTAGTAAACATCATTTATATAAAATATTTTAAAATCATGCTATTTTTATTATTTATTAATCAGTTTTAGTTTAAATAATAATAATTGAAGCAAATTTTTTACTGGTCATTTAGATTTTTTAAAACTTCAGTTGAAACAATTTTTTATAACTATTTCATTTTTGTGTAACATGTAATGTTAAGACTTTGTGATGTACAAGACTAAATATATAACATTTTATTTAAGTCATGTTATTGGGTATAGGCATATTTCAAGCATAAGGTTGTGAACCTTAACAGTCGAAGAATAGCTTTATAATATGTATGTTAATAATAAAACATTTTTTAGTAAATTTGTGATACGGGTTTAAATTTTATAGTATAATCGTATTTTTGGCAATAATTTTTTTGATGTGCAAAAGTATTTCTAGTTTGTATAAATATGTGATTTTGTATTAATAATTTTTAAAATTACAAACTGAAAGTTTTGATAATTTTTTTTGAAATTAAAATAATGAGCTTGAATATATTTTCAAAATTTTTAACTTATCTATTTAATATAAAACATTTTACTGATACTATTCTTGAGAATGGTATGCATATTTTTGATATTCTACAATGAACCAATTTTTTATATATGTATTTTTAATATATATTAAAAAGTTTTAGTCAAGGTGAACCCAATAATAATTGTAGCAAAATTCGTGCTGACAATTTACATTTTTTAAAAGTTATTACTCTTGTATTATTTGTATTGTTTTAACTTGTAAAGTTAAGGCTTTGTGATTTACAAGACTAATTTAGCTTTAAGTTAGTAATATAGGTTTTTGGGTGGAGGAATATTTCGAGTGTAAGGGTTGTATATAATAACAGTCGAAGAACAGCTTTATAATATATAATATATGTATTAATTGTATAATGTTTTTAGGCAATTCTGTGATCCAGTTTAAATTTTATTAGTTTTGATTGGTTTTGTGGACCAGTGAGCTTAAATATATTTTCAATATTTTACGTATAAACTAAAAAAAAAAATAAAAAAATAAAGAAAACAAAAATAAAAAAAAACATTTTACTAATATTATTTTTGAGAATGGTATGCATATTTTTGATATTCTACAATGAACCTATTTTTTATATATGTTTTTTTAATATAGAATAAAAAAAAATAGTCAAGGTGATTCTAATAATAATTGTAGCAAAATTCGTGCTGACAATTTACATTTTTTAAAAGTTATTACTCTTGTATTATTTGTATTGTTTTAACTTGTAAAATTAAGGCTTTGTGATTTACAAGACTAATTTAGCTTTAAGTAAGTAATATAGGTTTTTGGGTGGAGGGATATTTTGAGCGTAAGGGTTGTATGTAATAACAGTCGAAGAACAGCTTTATAATATATAATATGTTTAATAATTGTATAATGTTTTTGAGCAATTCTGTGATCCAGTTTAAATTTTATAGAATAATTCGAACGTGCAAAGGTATTTCTAGTATGATAAATTAAATGCTTTTGTATAATATTAATAATGTTTGAATTCACAAACTAAAAGTTTTGATAGGTTTTGTGGACCAGTGAGCTTGAATATATTTTCAATTTTTTACGTATATACTAATAAAAAAAATTAAAAAATAAAGAAAACAACAATAAAAAAAATCATTTTACTGATACTATTTTTGAGAATGGTATGCATATTTTTGATATTTTACAATGAAGCTATTTTTATTCTATATATTTTTTTAATATGTAGAAAAAGCTTTGGTTGAGATAATAATAATAGTTAATAAGTTATTAATTAATTTTTTTTTACTTTTGTATTGTTTGTATTGTTATAACATATATTGTTAATACTTTGTGATGTACAAGACTAAAAAAGCTTTAAATAATTAATATAAGCGTAAGGGTTGTGTATATTAAAAGTCGAAGAAAGCTTTATAAATTATGTATAATATGTTAGAGTTAATTTGTGATTTAGTTTAAATTTTATAGTTACCAAGCATAATAATATTAATAGCAAAAAATAATATTTTGAACGTCCAATAATAATTTTAGTTTGTATAATTAAATGTTTTTGCAGCAATTTTGTTTAGATTTACAAACAGTTTTTTTTTATTTATGACTTGAATATATATTTTTTATTTATATAATAAATATTTAAAAGTTTCACTGATACTATTTTTGAGCATTGTTAAAGTATTTGGGATATTTTACAATGAAGCAATTTTTATATTATATAAAATAAAAAGTCGCAGTTAAAATAATACTTGTAGTGAAATTCGTACTAAGCACTTAGATCAGTGAAAACTATTTTTTATAATTATTTTAATTTTGTATTAATTGTATTGTTGAATATGTATTTTTAAGACTTTGTGATGTACAAGACTCAATAAGCTTTAATTTGTAAATAAACGTTTTTTTGTATTAATAATGGTTTTATTTAAATCCCGATTTATTATTTATTAATAATGTTTAAAGAAACACATATTTTTTTACAATTTGATAAATTTTAAGTAAATAATTAAGGTAAATATGTAAAGATTATCATGACCATTTTAAATATATTTCTATTGATAATTCCTTATTCGTAAAATATATTATAGTTCTTTAATTAAAAAAAATATTATTATACAAAAGATATTTAGAAAATAAGGATGCAATTTTTTTGATTAGGATTGATTTGTAAAAAAATATATTTTCTTTAACTTATTGATAATATAGGTGTTTTATGATTATTGCTAAATGGATGCAAAAAATCTAAATATATGCTAATAAATCCGTACAGTTCAGAATAGATCCTAATAATCGCAGTAAAATATTAATATGACAATAGCGTTGTCAATGTTCTTTATGGCGTTATCTATGGCTACTGGCTAAATTGTTATATTATTTTTTATATATTAAAACCCATTGGAATTTAAATGAGTGATACAATTTTAATGATTGGTCCAAGAAGGACAAAATTAAAAAGCATCAGAAATAAAATTTACACGGCTTCTAAAAGTACCATCATGCAATTTATAATTGCAGACATTATAAAAGCTAAGTTAAAGATCAATCCAACTTCATTAAAGAAACTGTGAAAATGTGACTCAAAGTCAACTGAAGAAATTTAACGAGTGAATTACAAAATATATTTAAATGTTCAGTGATTTACTATGTGCCGATCTTTTATGAAGAGCATATGTATCAAATTGTAAAAGTGAATTAAAAAAATGATAAAAAGTGAGCTAATTGTGATGAAACCATCGACAAAAAAACAGTGTTTTTCGTAACGATTTTACCATAAAATAAACAGAATATTGTTTTTACATTTCGTACTTTTTTCTAAGGTTCAGTGATTGTTTTTTTAATATTTAAAATTTATAAGTATTCGTAGTATTTTAATATATGACTAAAAAATCCATGGAAAAAATAATAAAATCGTGCCATCGCAATGTGAAGCACATCTAAACCGAATTTTGACAAAAATTCTGTTTGAATACACTTCGACAAATATCGGTAAAGATAGCTATAATATTTTTAAAACATAGTGTAATATCGAAGTGCAGACTAACTATAGAGCAATATGTGAGATTTTGCTTTAATTACTAATAAGTGGAAGAAGAAGTATCATATATAATATAAAAAAAATCTATACCAAATATAAAAGAAGAAAACTGGAAAGCTTTAAAAAAATGAGATTATTGTTTAATATCTAATACATAGACTATACACAAATGTATAAAATATTATTTTTTTCAATAAGTCACCTTTACTAAAATAATTCAATATATACAACAAAATAGCTAAAAGTTATTTGAAAGTTGCATGAAATGATAATATAAAAAATATCTTATATTATAATATAAGATATTTTTTAGAGTCGGGTCCCTCAAGGAGAACGGGCCCTGGGAATTTGTACCTTTCCAATCTCTGCAGACCTGAGCATAACAAATATTGTTAATTTTCTTGCCGTTGATTTTTATTTCTCTTTGTCACTGGAGTGAAATTTTTACTATGGTTTCAGAGTATTAATTTAAAAGAGTAGGTGAAAGAGTCGGGCCCCTCAAGAAGAAATAAATTATATTAGGCTCTATTTGGCTAGATCAGGCATTCAATTATAAAGCGGTGACTGTAAATCACTTTTCATATCAGTAGATGGCGTTGATTTTTTTTAATATCATTACATTTTTTATGGTACAACGTAAATCACAATATTTTTTGTATTTTTAAACGTTGCTTCATTCATTACTCGTCCATTTATGCATGCATAGTTCAGAAAAGATTTTCGCAAAGGTATCCTAAAAGAGCATTTTTATTATGGGTCGCACATACATACGACAATGCATCGGTGGTCGGTCACGGGTCACCGTCGCGAGAACAATGCAAAGTCGGGCCGAAGGATGTGACCCCATTTTGTGGGTCGTTAATCCGCGGAGGTCGGGACCTTTTTGCGTTTGTGAGTCTGAGGCTTGTGCAAAACTAAAAACTGCAACTTCCACTGCCGCGATTCGCAAAAAGAGCACACGATGGGACGGGGAACTATGCGAAAGTTTTCTTACTAACATGTCGACGATTCCTACTACAACCAGACGGATGCCTGTGGCAGAGACCGACTCTTGTTAAACACTCTACCGGATCGGATTTTTATCTGGAAACTTTGAGATGAACACATCGATCGGCTAGAAATGTGCGCTCGAGTTTCAAGCTTTGTTTTATTTGACTTTTGCTATCTCTATTTAAAGTTCCTTGCTGTTGATTTGACATTTTTGAGAGCCTGCGAAAAAAAAATCGAATGTGTACGCTAGTCATGTATACACAGATTCAATCCATTATCGCAAAGAAAATAATATTAACACTGAAATAAACAAGGTATATTGCAAAAAATTAAAGAGGTATGTAAACGACAACTTTGCTGTCGACTCATGTATTTGGCTTTATTATTTAAAAATTAAAAAATGTATCAATTAATAAATTGACCAACGTCAAAACACCTTCCTTTTTGCCGAAACCGTTTTGAAAAAAAGAAAGAACATATAGGAAGAATTACTTGAGGTTTCTTTTTCGCAATTTGGGGCCTAAAAAGCAGAACAAGCGTAAGCCTTCGTTTTAAAAAAAATTGTTTCAAAACCTAATTAATGCATTAAAATCTAGCATTAGAGATACATGTTTTTAGCATCTATTTTAGGTACCATAAGAACTAGTTAGGGTTGCAGTATTGTCAGCGTACATTGATAGCTTAGTATTTTTTAAATTTTACATATCATTACTATATAGAATAAAGAGAAACGGCCCAAGTATACTTCCCTGAGGTACATCAGCCGGTATTTTATAAGGTAACGAAGACGTACCTAGCGTAGCGATTCTTTAGTTAAGACCGTAAAATATAAATAATATAATAGAGAGTTCCGTATTTTAAAAGTTTATACATTAAACCGTCATGCCATACTGTGTCAATGGCCTTTTCTATATCTAGCAATAAAAAAACAGCTAGTCTTTTAAGATGATGCGTAGTCGAATGATGTTCACGGAAAGCAAATTGTTCATAATTGAGTTTACTATTAAGATATTTCTTTAATCTAGATAATATGATTTTTTAAAATAATTTGCATCTTACGCATTTACACTATCAGGCAATAGTGAATTGATATGTTAACTACTTTGCCAGGTTTTCATATCGGAGGATTTTTTCTGTTTTACAGATAATTGGAAAAACCCAAAAGATAAGCATCAATGAAATATTTTAGTTAAGTACATATAAAATACAAGAGAAAGTTTTTTAAAAGCTTTTTTAAAGGTTTATCTAATTTATCTATTCCTGGAGCTTTTTTTATTTGATAATCGCTTAACAATACTGAGAATTTCTGATAAGCCGACTTTGTTAATGGATTTTTTTTATCTATTTGCGGTTTTCATATACTTTAATGGTCCGGTCCACTTTAGTTTTGGATTTTGCTCAATGTAATTTTATGTATATATTTATTTATATATAGCAATAAATATATATTATATAAACAAATTACTATCGTACCATCTATCGTTGTTGCAATAAAGTTGCGTATTTGCTGCCATTATTCACTATTCAGGGTGTTTATAATTATTATTCAAAATTTTATTTTTGAGTTAATGCAATTTTATTATCTTACTACCGACAAAACTAAGATGCTAGATAAAGCAGCAGCTTCTCACTTCACGTCAACCCAGATACGACGTCTGAAATTCAAAGTTTAACTTGATCTTTGAAGGCAGCTATATTTTTTATACAGTTGCAGTGAATATATATATTGTAAGATAAAATATTTTTCAACACGTTTAAGTAAAATTACATCAGAATACATTTTTACTGATAGATACACATATATTTCTTAAAGTGTATATAAATGTATACTAGTAAAAATATAACTTCACTGTAAAATGCATATTCACTGTAACATACATGTATAATAATCACCCAAACTATGCGTGAGCTCAAATATAAAATGTTGAATAATAATTATTAGTACCCTAAATAGTGAATGGTGGCAGCGTTAAGGCAATAATAACGTTTTTTAGTTAACCATAAGTTATTTTATAACTAAAAAAGATTTTTATATGTTTTATATGTAAATATAAAAGCCAGTTTATAATCACATTTACTAATTAGTAAGAACAATAAACTGAAAATATCGACCACCTAATCAGTTGCTTTAGACCAAAAGTAGACAGTAAGCAAAATATGTTCTTTAAAAATATTAATAATTTTGGGACCTCTGTCTATTTTTATAAAGAAATATGCATTATGATTTATATATTTTTTAAAGTATAGGTTTTTTCTGCGCAGCATTATAAATTTTAATATATAATATATTAACTGCAAGAAATGTTTTCACTGTATTTAAAATGTAAAATATACTAAACATATTTAAAATCTATAATAAACTAAAAATATTTAAAATCCAAAAAAAAATATATATTTTAAGGGTTGAAAACATATTTTGAATAAATCATAAAATCTTATAATTTAAAAAATATAAATTTAAATTGCCAACGTTTGCCAAAATTTAATTTTTTTTTCTGTATGGAGAAGTTAATACAAATCCACATTATTTATATTATATTTAAAATCCCTTTTGCACTAAATATATATTTCTTAAGTTATAAAAATATTTTTTTTAGAACTTCATGATTTTTCTACATATTTTGATATGTATTTTACAATTTGAATCGATAAAATCAATTGCGTCGTTCGTTCTCAAGCGCGCTCAAAACCGGGACTTTCCCGAATTCTTAAGTTTGTTTATATATGACAACTCTTGCCATCTGTCAAGCGCACGACACGTGCAGGTTAGTACAATTAAATAAACAGTGAAATATGTTACAATCACAGCATTTTTCTTATATAGTGTTTCTTGAAGATGATTCAAAATGCTGTAGCATTGAAATTAAAATAATAAAATGAAAATAAAAAATAAATAAATAAAATAAAATAGACAATATAAACAAAACTTTAAATTATGAGTGTGCAAGTAAGTGTTTGGATATTGAATAATATATCACTATTATTCTAACAAAATTACTATTGACTTTCTAGGATCAAATACTAAAAAATAAACAGCAGTGATTTGGCAATTAAAGATATACATAACATATTGCAATGATAGTAATAATGAAAAATCTAATATTAGTGTAAACAAAAAGTTACATTTAAACCACCATATGGTATAGTTTATAGTTCATTTTCAGAAGCAATGAATGATTTAATAACATTTACGTATGGCAAACCATTAAAATATGACTTATCAGTTGAAGAATCTACGGTAAAGTGTGTCAGTAAGTGTTTGGTTATATGAATAATATATCACGGTTATTATAATAAAATCACTATTTGACTTTCTAGGATCAAATATTAAAAGATATACAGCAGTGATTTGGCAATTAAAGATATACATACCAAAGTTAATAAAACATATTACAATGGTAGTAATAATGAGAAATCTCATATTAGTGTAAAGAAAAAGTTACATTTTACCCACTATATAGTTTTGTTTTGTTCTTCAGTTGTTGTTTAAATTTAATGAATGGATTATATTAGTAGTAATAATATGTTCAATATTTTACTCTTAATAAAGATCTAATTATTTTTCAGAAGCAATGAAGGAACAATTTGATGACCTATACGACGACAACGTAGAATTGGAATATATAAACATAAGTCACTGTCAGCAAGTATTATCTTTTTATAAGGAACATACAACATAAGTTTGATGTAACAGAATATCCTGAATTTGGCTGTTCCAAAAGAGAAATGATTGCACAGAAGAAAAATTGATAAACAACCATGACGTAGATACATATTTTGCCACATCGGAATTAAAAATAACCCACTCTTAGTTATTTTGGCTATCGATTATTTCAGGTATGCAATCGTATATTTATAATCATTGTAAGATGTCGTCTATTAGATAACATCCAAAAAAGTACACATTTATAAGCTGTCCGTTGGCTGATATATATAATGTTCTCACGACGACGGCGCCGATTTGATCGACATTAACATTCAATCCTCATACATACTAAGGATATATTACACGTTCACTTTTAAAACATATATAGTTTTTATGGAATTCATGTGCATTAAATCAGAAGCAATGATTTTTATGTATTGTAAAAGCAAAAACTCACTTTTCGGCCTCGGAGCCCGTCGACGGGAATTCAAAATTTGAAGATCTCATTTCGAAGGTTGTTTTATGCTTGTTTATCTAGTTTAATCAATGTATTCTTATAATCCTTACACACATTATGTATATATTTCATTTTCATAGTTATAACATACCTAGTTAATTTTCAATCCGTCAAATGGAACATTGGACGCACATACCAAAATAATGAAAATTATTGTCACTTAGCAAAATTATTTACAACTGTTGTCACGTTACTGTCAGCCATCTTGTTTTATATTTGAATGCTTAATTTTCATTGGTTGACAACAAAAGAATTCATTAGCGGAGGCTTGAAAATCATCGTGCCAACTCTATTTTTAGTTTTATTAATTATAATTAAATATATTTCATTTGTTTACTTGTAATATTATACGCCGTTCATACAAAGATATACAATTTAAATATACATAGGGAATGTTTAATTTTAAAATATGCACGTCCGGAAGCAGATTAGAATAATTATATGTAAGATAAGTAGTAGAATACTATTTTATTAAATTTTCAGTTAAATGTATTCTTTAAAATAATATATATATACACTTAAAACTGCAAAGTATGCAGAACAAAAGGTTAGATTTCAATTCGACGTCTGACTTGCAACTTGAATAAATATCATATTTGCAACAAGCTCGAAGCTTTAACGACTTCGACATTAAATTTAAATTTAACCTTCAAATGAAACTTTGCGAGAGTCGTTTTATTCTTGTCAAGAGTAAAGAGATTTTAAAAGCTATAGTTTCTTTCTTCTAAATGTCTGGATTACATATCAATCTCATTAAAAAAATACATATTAATTTTAGATTTAAATAAAGTATGTTATTGTTTTTTTATTTATTGCTTTAAAACTTAGGTTTAAATATTTTTTAATACTAATACTTTAATTGTTTCAATTAGTAGCTAAGTGATTTTAAAAAACTTTATTTTTAGTTTGCTAAATTAACTAATAAATAATTTTGTATTTGATCACTATTTTAATAAGTAAAAATATGTATGATATTTTTATTGTATCTTGCATAATTGATTTTCTGTACAAAGTGTTGTTTTACTCTCGAAAGCTTCGTGTATTATATTCTAATATTTATATAGTGTTGCTTTGCATATTACGTTTGCAGTCGCGCTCAAACTTTTGTATCCATTTACATAAATGCCCCGAGACCATTTCGTTCTACGATGCCAATTACAAAACAAGAAGTGTCATAGCAGACACGAATGTAGCTGAAGATTATTTCTTTACCGCTACATTTGCTTGACTAAAATATATTTATTGTATGCGCGATATTAAAAAATGCTACATTATTTCTGAGTGATATTTTACTTTATTAGATTTACGACACAGAAATACAAAATAAAATAAGAATCGGTATGAAACGCCAAGTTATTGTGAGAATTATGGAGCAAAATATTACACAACCATTATTGGAATTATGCCAAAATTATGATACAAATGTTTATAAATAATATTTTGCAGAGATTATATTGACGTAAAAAATATATTGGTAAAAGCAAAAGTATAAGAAAATACAAATAAAAATATATTATAAAAATTGACAACTGCCATTTTCTTGATTACAAAAATATATATTTATAGTAACTTTTAAATAAGTTGAAAAATATTATTTTTTCAGTTATTAAATTATAAGGTTTTTGCCATATTTTTTGTCAATTCTATATAAAAGTTTCCGATGCATAAACCATTGAAGTTTTTTCGTATTTTACAATAGAGGTCATTTCCCCGTTTTGTTGGGGCGCCATTCAAAAAAGTACCAATAAAACCAACAATGCATTGGCTCCAACTTTGTAACGAGTTTTCTCATCTCTTTTTGGTAATTAAACCTGGTTGCAATCTTGGCCGGAAACAATGAGCGGTGGACGGTGAAAAACAACTATATAACTACTATGTAGTGCAGTAGTAGTACTTTTTCTAAAAAAAGTAGAACCGTAACATTAACATTCGTGTCGAACTCTCGTTAACTTTTTTCGTTTTTTTTTTCACGGTTGGATACTAATTAAGATGATTAAAAATTTAAAAAATCGTAATGAAGAAAAGCGAGGAAAGCTGCGATAAAAGTTTATTTTCATTGTATAAATTTAATATATTTTTAATTAAATACATACAAATTAATCGCGAAAGTAACATTATCGATTTTATTATTGACATTGAAATAAATATGACCTTTATAAAGGTAAACATTAAATATTTGATGGATGGATTTTTGTAAAAAAAATAAGCGTTTATTTATTTTTCTCTTGATGTCTTATTTATATTAAACAACAAAACTTTAGTAGCAAAAATAAGACCGCACGCTGATTTCACATAGGTTGATTCTATTTTTGATTACTTAGAAAATAATAATAAATAAATCAATTTATTACATATATTATATTATTTATATATGTTTTCTCTCAGAAATTATTTTGCGGCAAGTTTAAATTTGAAAATCCTATCGTTGGAAAATTTAAAAAAAATCTGAGCTTTCGTCAGTATGCATCCTCGTTTTATTCAATTAAGTTTGGTTACGAGACAATTTTGTGCGTCGTTATTTTTCACCATGAGCGTATTTTTTTGCGAGCACATAAATAAGATCGGTACATAAATAGCATAGAAGAGAAGAAATGCTCAGTTCCGACTAAACGCCGGCAAGAAGTTTCATCCGGTAGCTAATTATAATATTTATAGGGTAAACAGATGCAAATTATTTGCTGTTCCTCCTCACCAGACTACGCCATTGCCCTTTTTGCCGGTGAAATTTCGAAACAAACTCCGAGACAAGTTATACCACGCCATACGAAACGAGAAGAAATATTATTATTTGTTTTTTTACGCTACGAATAAAAAAAGTATATAAATCCAAATTTACATTTTTTTTCTTAAAGTTTCCAGTTAAAGAGAACACTTAAGTTTAACCTGGTAACTCTTAAGCTCTAGAAAAATATAATAATACATCTTGAAACAACTCTTTTTTAAATAAATATTTAGGTATATAAATTAAATTATCTATACCGCGCTAGTTTGTGGCGTCCTCGAATTTAGCTTCATCATTTATGGGCCAGAGAGCGAAGTACTTCTTGTTGTTAAGAAAAAAGCTCTCAGGTAAGAGGGAAAACCAAAATGCGTCTAATTAAATTATTGGTTTTCTCGATATTCCCATATGCCTAGAGAGCGTCTAAGAATAGACGCATTCGAAATGTAATGCCGGAAAAGGATGTTGTCTCTTTCAGTGAAAATAAAATCAATGTCTCCATAACACTACATATTTTAACACAATTGTGAAAATACATTTGATTTTTAACTGTATACTATTTTATAAGATTAAATACAAATAAAAAAAGTAAGATATAAAGATTGATATATTTAGTACTTTTTTCACATACTCAGCAATGTGATAATACTGTCATATATTTCGCTAGTATATTTAAGTATATGAGGATCTTGAGTTATCGGTGAACGCGCATTTTAATCCATTGATATAATTTAACACATTGGAATAGCCTAGTCCATTTAGTCTTGACTGATATTCCAGAGGCAGAGTTCAGGCTACGGCAATAGACTCAATAAATACACTATAATTAAAATTCATACTTATTTTAGGTTTTAATTATGTCTGATTTACTTATGAAATAGTATAGTTCATTTACCTCGTTATAACGCACAGGGTTTACGCAGATTACAAAAAAAAAATTATTTTAAAATTAAAATAATATTTGTATAATATATATATAGCATACAAAAATAATGCACTGGTGGAACATATTTTCTAGAACACTGTCTAGTGTTTGTTTTGGTGTCATCGTTCTTATAAAAAACTAGTGGCACAGATTTCTGACTGTCATTTTAAGACCTTGTTCCGTGGATGCAGCATGGAGGGTGCAGTTTCAAAGAACCACAATTGTACTCTCTCACTGAAGAATGCTTAAATTGGAGCCCGATCGGCTGAAGTCTAAAGCTCAGCGATGGGCCACCTATGGTGGGGTTTTTAATAGGTCTAGACTGATAAAAGCTTTTCAAATGGTGGTTCATTGAGGTGTAGGTCTAATAAATGACATTCAAAGAAAAGTAAAAAATATGTAAAAGTACGCTGTCTTTCTGTTCTGGTTGACGACCCCAAGATCAACTGTCTAGTTTGACTTAAAACTATCACTAATGCATGGACAATAGAGGGAGTTTCTTGGAAGCATATAGAAACGTATAAACGTAGAAAATACGCTTTCTATATTTATTAAGGTTATATTTAAAGTGGGACCGAAAAACGTTGTTATCTTGTTTGGCAAGCAATCGCAACAGTTGTAATATTTTAGATCTACATTTTTCTGGTATAACAATCTTGGAAAAAAATATTATCAGTAAAGAGCAAAATAAATAAAGATTGATTGGTAATTTTGCACCTTGTACGGATGTATGAAAAAATATTTTTAAAATCTTAATGCATCTAAATGTATTTGTTTTTTCATATATTCATGTTTTTAAGTTTAACTTTTATAAATAAATTTTCATTCATTGAAATTTTTTCATTTTGGTAGTTTATTTATTTTTTGTATTTTAAATAAAAGTGTTTAATTTATTATATTTATAAAATGCTGCTTAAATATTAACTTTTCTTTCTTATGGGAAATACAGGGGGTAGTTCAAGCAGTTTCTAAAATGATTTGAATAACATATTAAATATGAGAATACTCTGAGGTTGCGGATGCACTCAATTTTTATTTATAAAAATGCGCTATTATTAAAAAAACATAAATTGATTATAAATTGTATATCACATAATAATTTATAATTAATAATATAGATGTCACAGATTCCCAGGATTTTCAGTCTGGTGGTTAAAACTTACTTGTAGGTATTTATTATGTCTGATTAACTAGCTTAGTTGGTACAGATACCCGTTGTAACGCATTGGGCTTACGCTTGTAAGGTTACAACAAATAAATAAATATAACATTAAAGTTATGGTGTAACTATTTAGTGTTACTAAAAAAATGTTTTTATGGTTAAAATTTTATTTTATGAGTATTGTAAGTTGTATATCTTAGATCAACTATATAACATAGCAATAAAGCATCTATATAACTTTTATATTTATATTAAAAATAAAGAGGATTGCAGGAAAGCGGAAATTTAAACTCAATCAATTACCTATACTTGATCACAATGCAACAAATATAGGTCATTGATTGTGTTGTAGCGTCAATAGGATAAAAATATAATAAACTTTTTAAAATATATTTTTTAATGTAATATATAATAACAGATGATATTTCTTTTATATATTTAACTAAGCTTCAAACTGTTTAAAATAATAATACGTTTTAATATTGTTTTTTAAGTAGAAAACTTATTTTTAAATAATATGCAATAATAAGTTTTGTCATTTTATAGATAAATTGTAACACTATTTTCAAATAAATTCAAAATGTTAAGTAGTTTGTCTACATATAAAACTATGTTGACCAATAGTTTATTATTTCAGAAGTAGTGGTTTATGTAGTGCACAAATTTACGCAGTAACGGACAAAACTGTAATATAATATATTTGCGTTAACACAGTCAGTTCGAGAGTTAACCATTTTATCATAATTCATAATTGAGATAAAGATGGCAAGTTAGGTTTACGCCCCTACTATAACTCTAAAGCACGTATCATTACTCCTGTTTATATTTTAAGCAAATTTATAGATATAAAAACATTAGTATGTTTTTTATATTCATCAATCAATCAAAGTAATGATAAGTATGTCGAACATATATCCGTATAATAAGTTTTAGGGGCGTAAACATAAACTTACCATCTTTTTCTCAATTATGAATAATGATGAAACTGACTGTATTAACGCAAATATAGTATAGAAGCAACCGCCTATCTCTCAAAAGCGCATGTGCGATTTTCATTTCATTTATACAATATAACGCACAGCTACACAGTGGTTTAAATATTACATTTAAATAAACATGAGAACGATTCAAAAATAATATTTATTTATATTCAAAAAGTTAATCGTCCGGTATTCGCACACTCGCTAGCTTCGGTATCTCACGACAGTGAAGAAAAAACATATTTTTTTCGGATGAAATCTTTATTCTGGTAATTTATTTAATTACATGCGTTCCGCACGCCCATATCTCTCATTCACTCTCGTCACTTAATACGTGAGCGAACATAAAGATCGTAACATGCCGTTGTCATACAAGGTCAATAAGCATGTATTCAAATATATGCTTTCACTGAAAACAATCTTTTAACGCTCATAAATCTTGGCCTGTAGTCGATACAGGTACGGTCTCTCCAATCCAAACCCTCGAACGGCGATTAACGCCGTAATTCGCCGTTATAACGGTTAGCCCGGGGCGTGTACACAAAAATAATCGGCAAGGGTCGAATTTATAGGGTCTCTCGCGGAAGCACGTCCGGACCTCAACTTTCGGCATCCGAGTAAATGGCGTCTTTTGTGAGTTTCAAACGTGAAATCGTCGCCGACGTGCGGGCCTCGAACTTCGAAGCTATTATATACGTATATGGTATGAATGTAGAAGGATGTGTGGGTACATACATTCTCGCTCCAGATAACTTTTCCACTTAGACGGATTATAAATCCGGACAACCGAGACTGAATTACGACTTTGGGTTTAACGACGAAAAATAACGCGACCTAACGCGAATGTGTATATAGCGAATTCGAAGTATGCGGCGTATTGTTGAAGGCTCTCGTTATTATTTATGACGTATGGAAATGTCGTAAATATGCATAGAGAATATTAAAATATTTCCAAAAAGTTCATAAAAATTCTTTGGCAGGGTATGGCGGTTCTAAAAGTTTGTAAATAATATTTGTTTTAATTATCGAGTTTTGTACTAGAATAAAAAATAAAAAATATCGCACCTTTGGAATATATGTTATATTGTATATTTGGATGAGGCAATATGTCATTGTCCAACTTGTTCAACATTTGAAGGGTCATTCGTGCGATATGTAGTCGCGCTTTGTCGTGCAATATAATTGGACCTTTTAAATTGACCATGCAGAAACCGGACATCAAAGCTCTTGGTGCATTTGATCGTTGTTTTGACAATAGCTCTTAGTTGTATACCGAGCGAAGATCAGCAAATACTATAAAAACTAGATTATATTATACAAATTAAAGTTAATAATAATATGTATAAATAGATAAACGAGTTTAAGGCTAAAATTTTAATATAAATAAAGAAAAAAATATCAAGCAATATAATTTTAGGTATGCACTTGAATTTCCACATTCGTTTGATCAACTTTCGCCCACATGCGAAACATTGGACGTGTTCTGTCTGTGTACCAAACGAGCTTTTTGCCATCGAGCTTTGGATCTGATTCGGCCGATTAACGCTGACTTATAACGGGATTAGCGAGCTTACAGACGCGGCCAAAGGATTTGGCCGGACTCGAACCCCGAATTAAATATATGCAAATCAGCCTCCAGCCGACGCGACAAAATAAAACGGACTTTTTTTCACACAAAGTTGAAAAAATGTATGAATATGGAAATCGTCTTACGCAGATGTGCGAGAACTACAACAGTTGGAATGTAAACATTATTCATAAAAATGGTTAACACTTTAATCAAATACTAACGAATAAATAGATTATTAATAATTGAAATCGATAGGGCAGTTGTAATTATGATTAGACCAATAGTGTGATTTGCGGTATTTATTAAAAAAATATTTTATTTACAATAATCAATAATGCCAAATTTTAAAAAAACAAAAAAATGTGTTATTAAATGATGTATTATACTCAGTTTTATTCGTATTTTGCAAAAAATGACAATATCTCATCATTTGATTTATAGTATTTAAATAAAAACATTGACTCTTGTTACATTAAGCTGACAAACGAATCTTTGAAGAAGACTGAAGAATATTAGTAAAAATTTAAGCTCGCAGCTGCATTTAAAAAGGGACAAAAGTTTGATTGCCATTTCAAAAATATTGCCTGACTATATAAGTTTTATGACCGTGTATAGGAATAACGAAAATCAAACATTTCGTTTCGATATAATGATTACTTGCAAGTAAGTATTATTTAACTAGAATTTTCAGTCTAAGAACCAGTGACATATGTATAAATACTTAAAAAGTATTATCTATATTTTAAATTATTATTAATACATACCACTTTGCAGCTTTGCTTATTAGCGTATTTTTTATTAACATTTACCAGACTGATTATACGGTCTACGCTATTCCAACATTTAAATGATTTTAAAAAATAAATAAATATAAAACTTTTTTTATTTTTATTTTAAATAAAAAACCATCAAAGAATTGTCAGAGGAGCTTGGCTGCCCTTGGACGACCGCGCATTGGAAAAAAACACAGGTACCGCACGAACTTTCACAAACGGCCATTGAGCAGCGAATTACCATCTGTTCGTCGCTCATGTCTAGGCACGAAACGGCATCATTTCTGAGAAGGATCGTTACAAGCGATGAGAAGTGGGTCCTATACAACAATCCAAAGAAAAAAATCAATGGCTTTCAAAAAACGAAGTACCCATACCTACCCCTAAACCCTCATTGACCTTAAAAAAGTTCCTTCTTTGTGTTTGGTGGGACATTATTGGCGTCATCCATTACGATTTATTAAAACCTGGTCAAACAATTACCGCAGAGGTAAACTGTGGTAAATTAGTCAGAATGAAAGCGGAGCTGTTGAAAAAACGTTCAGTTTTGGTCAACAATCAAAGACGAATTTTGCAGCACGACAATGCCAGACCACACGCGGCACGGATCACGCAGGAAAAAATCAGGGAGCTTGATTTTAAAGTTTTACAGCATCCCCCATATTCCCCCGATATCGTACCATCTGACTACTATCTTTTCAGATCTTTAGAACATACCCTTAAAAATAAAAATTTTAATTCATTTGACAGTATCGATATTCACATAGAATCATTCTGCAGAGAAAAACCTGCAGAGTTCTATAAGAAAAGGATTGAAAAGCTGCCTAATCGCTGGAGAAAAGTAATAAAAAGCAATGGAAATTATTTTACTGATTAAAATTGTATATATATTTTTTTTAATAATTTTTTTGTATGTGAAAAAAAATTATTAAAAAAAATACTTATAATACATTACTTTCCGCTTTTTCTGCTTTTCCTATATGTAAAAAGCTTTTATTTCATTTCTATTTTTAAATGGGTTCAATAATGTATTATCTTAATAAATTACTTTTTTAGATTATTAACGTATATGATACTATTTAGTTATGTATTATATAAATTAACCTTATCTAACCGACAATGAGTTTCAGGTAAAAGCGAGATACAAAGAAAAACACATTGTCTGTTTTGTTTAATAACATTTGATAAATTAAATTTAATTAATGTTATAAATTTAGACATTTAACTTTTTTTAGTATGTTTTTGTATATTACAAAAAAATAATAAAAAACCCATTTATAAAATTTTTCTTAATTAATGATATACTATATTTATAAACAAACACAGAGTACGTTTATAAAGAAGTTATTATTTTTTACGTTATAATTATACAGCTGTATTTTAACCGTGGGATAGTAAAGCTCTCTAACGTAAGCCGTTAATTACGGTCTATTAAAAAATACATTATTCGTAGAACAGCCTGAGCCCTTTTAAAAAGCAGCGTCTCTAATTACATAAGCTTCTTTTCAAGAAGGATTTTTTAGTTCCAAATGACACCCTTGCAAAAACACCTGCTGCTGACAACGTATCATTACCATTATTATGGTCATACACTCGCAATGTTTGAAAACGACTGGTTTATAAAATTTATTCGATTTAATTATTCGCGCTGATGACAAGTATTAGTACACGCGGGCATTATCGGCTGTAATCAAATTGGAATTCGGTAATTTGGACCCTTTGTCTCATTACAAACAATGTAGGGTAATAATTTTTGAACTAATCACTGAACCAATGGATACATTATGTATGTGAATAAATGTGCTTCACTTTATTAACAGGCGATTGAAAGGGAAAACACAATTTAAAACTTTTATGCTATTTATATATTAGTTATCTATGTGTTAAAAATATTAAAAAAGTATATAAAAAATAAATTTACATAAAACAAAATAATTATGTATACAAATCTTTAACATAAATTTATACGATTAACTCCATTTAATATATTAGAAAAAATATAAATGTAGCATTTTCGAAATCTACATAGAAATACAAGAAATCTCTTTGAAATAAGAAATTAAAAAAAATATGTATATTTTTTATATGTACATCTATATTATACATTCTCTGGTCTTTGAGAAATAAAAATATAAAAATTAATTCCTTTGTGCCATTCATTTAAGCGGAATGCCTTAATTCACTCAAAGACTGGTTACACATATTATGACCGCTTTTTAATTGCTAAAATAAAATTAATATACAAATACATATGTAAGTGAATGTAAATTAACTCCTAGTATTTTAAGATAATTAGAAAATAATAATTAATAACATTATTCTAAGGAAAACATTTTTCCTATATTGTGAAATACTTCTAATAGTTTTGTCTTTAAAGTGTTCATTTTATTAAGACTGACTTAAAAGCCGAGGATCTAAAACACTCACTAAAAAGACATGATATAATCAATTTTCCAAGAATTTAATGAAAATCAGAAAACTACTCTCGAACAAATTCTTGCATAGAAGCATAAGAGACCGTTTGAAAAATCAATGTCACTCATGAAACTTTGTCAAACGCTTTCTCAATGTCAGTATAGATAACATCAACCTGAATATTGGCGTTGAAAGATTTCGTTACAGTATTTAACAAACATAAGAATTGTTTGATATATAAACGAATGTTATATAATTTAATATTATAGACATACACATATATGATACGTATGTTTAGTGTATCTCTCATGGGCGTTAATTTCGTTTTGCGACCGCGATCAAAGGGCGTTAGAAAAATTATTTATTCGATACCGCTCTCTCGCGTGGCATTCATCGGTTTATTTAATTTAAATCCTCGTGTACGTTCTGCAAATGAAATGTAACAACATCAAAAGCGATAAAAAAATACCCTTGGGTGTGTGCGTTATGCTTTGGGCTCCTAAACGATTACAAAGCTTTAACGCAGTGCTTCAAAAACTTCGCACCCCAGTAGCAGTTTAAAGAAAAAATATTAGTAATTATAAAATACCATAACAAAAAATAAAAAAAATAATATTTATGTATTTTTTAATATTATTATACATATTTGGTTTTCTATGTAAGTTAAAAAAGCTCATTATTTGAGTAATTTTAGTTTATAAAATTTTGTTCATGAGCTGCATTATGCATAATTTATATTGCAATAACAGCTTAATGTCCGTGGACTTAAAAACGCGTCTTGAGAGAACTTTGTTTGAATATTAAATATATTTGATTCAGAGTATTCAGATTAGTAGTTTTTTTGAGAAAAATATAAAATTGAGAATTCTTATTTTTCAAGAAATTTTATAAAGCTTTTTTATTGTATAAAATTAAAGTTGTACAAATATTTTCAAAATGTTTACAACAACTGCCTTTTTTTGTAACACTGCATAAGTAAAGGTGGGTTCATGCTTAATATGCATACTTGTAAGATTTAAATATGGTTCTGGGAATAATAATAATTATTCACAAATTTTTAACACTCAAACTCGAAATAGTTTTGCTTACTCTCAGATAAAAAAGGTGTTCGTGACAGATGTTTGAAAATATTCATACTTTCTCGGAAGATCGAAAGTATTTGAATGACCAAAAATTTTTCTATTGCTCAACTTTATCTTTACATTGATGTTCTAAAATCCAGCTTCTATAGGAATAAATTACGCATGGGAATCCGCAGAATGCAAAACGATTTAGAGATTTTTTTATTTTTCGATAATTCAAAATGTTTTTTTTTTATATTGTTCATGTAAAGTAGCAACAGCTGTTATTGACATTTGTCTCACGATTATTAATAACAGCCGAAGGAGCCTTATAATTATTGTTACAACAATTCTGATTTAAGCTCGAAAATTCAACTGGCAATTAAAAATAACATCATTTTTGAATTGAAAAACACGAGAATTCAAACGTACTTGTATCAATAATGACAAATATCAATCAATATGATCCTTAAAAGACCAAGAAAGCAGCCGCTTCCCACTTTACGTCGGACTTGGTCTAGCTAAGAAGTCACATAAATGAAATAATTCAACCTATGTACAGATATACTAATATTACAGAAATTAAAATTTAATTTAAACACTTAATTGTGAATTTATTAACAATTTATATTTAAAAACTTTGAACATAAAAAAACAAAATCGCGCACAAAAATGTTAATTAATTGCTTAAAAGAGTTGTTTTGCAGAAATTAAATAAAAAAAGTTCGGAAAGCGCTGCGTTAACGTATCAATTCTCATGCAAAATATGAGTACATATCTGTGTGCATATGTAAAAACATGAGTAGAATATTGAGCATTAATACGTATATAAATTTTGTTTACACAAAAAGCGCTGTAGGTGTGTTTGCCGGATGATGTAGATTAAGCGCCGAGCTTATATTGTGAAAATTTTGTTTTAATATTAAAACCATATGGTGGTGGTATTGACAGTTTGGTTGTAGTTATATAAATATTGTTTTTTACCCAAAAAAAATAGTAAAAATAAATATTTAAAAATATATTAATGTGAAAGTAGCATATACATACAAAAATAGTGTATCATCCTGCATTAATCGGACCAGCTCCTCATAACAAGCACCTAAGACATTTTTATAATAACGATTAGAATAAGTTTATAAATTAATTAAAACTATGTTTTATTATATATATATATATACACTAATAAAAAATCTGTTTATATATATTAATTGATTTTTAAATATTTTATTTTATAAATACCATATATTCAAAATTAAATTTTGTCATTTTAATTTAAATAAAAAACTTAATAAAATTGTTATAGGCTTTAAATATATTTTATTATAATTTTTCTTTAAAATTGTATCACCGTCATATAGGTTGATTGTACTCCTTTCGTAAGTACGTTTTAAAACAGCCACATGTCCTAAGCTCGTCATCATTCGCTCGAACACCATGGACGCTAAAGAGCCTATACTAGAAACCGCACAGAAGGGTAAGTTAGAAATAATGAAAGAAGAGGTCAAGAAAAACGCAGAAGATACTTTACAGCCGACGGATTACTTCAAATTCGGAAAATCCATGCTGAGATTCTGGGGTTTGTGGCCAAACCGAAAGCTTTCCCCGAAATTGAACGTGCTTTACAAAGCTTACGGCACGTTTGTAAGTAACATATAAAAATAAACATACAAGTGAAATTTTGTGTAGTGATGTTTAATAAATAAAAGTATAAGCTTGTATATATATTTAAATATTTATATTAAAATATATACATATAATACCTTAATGAAATGATCTTCTTTTGTTCTATTTTTTAGATTGTTTTTACTACTATTGTACCTTACAACATCTGCTTCATAGTCGACACAATAGTCCAATTTCAGTTAGGAAGATGGATGGATATGCTACCAAGATTTTCCGTGGCATTAGCAATGATAATGGGATGTGTAAAACTAGTCGTTTATGTTTTTTACAATAAAACCATAGAAAATTTAATGGTGGCTTATGAATCTGAGATTTTCACGTTAGTATAATGATTAATAATTATACATATATTTTGTTTTTTTTTTAAATTTTCAATGCGTGTCTTTTTATTTATTATTTTAACTTAACTAATATAATATTGCA
This sequence comes from Plectrocnemia conspersa, assembly GCF_051122295.1. Classification (NCBI taxonomy): domain Eukaryota; kingdom Metazoa; phylum Arthropoda; class Insecta; order Trichoptera; family Polycentropodidae; genus Plectrocnemia; species Plectrocnemia conspersa. Next base: position 26,328,424 of record NW_028277167.1, on the reverse strand, counting down.
AAATAATACATTATAGATCCAGTTAATATATACAATAGATAAATCCAGTTAATCATTCAAAGATTTCAATGATTAGTCAGATTTATAGCGTGACAACTAATTACATTTTATTTTTATTATATTTATTACACCTCTTTTTCAACATATTTTTTTTATTAATATTTACATATTTTAATTTTGTATATCTCATCTCTTTTTTTTGATTAATAAATATTTTTAGATACAAATCTTCGTCATTCTTTCGTCCAAACGTAATAATAAAGAAATGCATATTCTTATACAATATACAAGTCGCTGTTTGCTTTGGATTGATTTTGATATTAGTAATGTCCGATATTGATGCTGTGATGAGAGGAGAAGTATGTAATTTTTAACCATTTTAAATATCAATTTTTCAATTTTTTAAACATTCATTACAATTTTAGATCGAATACATTGGTAATGTAAGCATGCCAGCTTTACCGTTTGTGAATTGGCTGCCTTATGATTTTTCTAAATCACCCCTTTATGAATTTTCGTATGCCTTGACTAACTTTTGGTTTTTCGTGTCGGCTAATGCTATATTTGTCTATGACACTGTAAGTCAATAAAATACTGATTTTAATGGAATACTAGTTAAGTGATAATATTTTTTAGATATGCATGGGTCTAATGATACACACGGGTGGACAGTTGAAAATTTTGAGAAAAGCTCTTGAAACAATACGTTTAAGAGTATTGGAAAAAATTTACTTGGATGGTTAGTGTTTCAAATAGATGACAATAAAAAATACGATTTAATGGGACTTGATTTTTAGGTAAAAAACCTACAGAAGAAGAAGTAAAAATAAATTCCTTGATCATGTTTAAGAAGTGTGCCTTACATCACCAGGCAATAATCAGGTTTGTTTGTTTATTTGATTTATTAAAAAGTCTTAGTTGCTTTATGTTTTAAAATAGGTTAAACTCATCTAAAACTAAGTGGTTATTAACTTTTAAATAACTCGCTTATTTTATTGTACAAAATAATAATGGCGCTCTTTTTAAATTAAAAATAAATAAAGCTTAGCAGCAGAGAGATAAAATATTATTTTGCTTATTAAAAATATTTTTTATTAATAATTTACAGAAAATAAATCTTAAAAAAATTAAAAGGAAGTAGTTAAGTCCTTTTTCTATATTTTTTTATTTGTGTCTAGTATTAACATACATATTCTTTTAAACAAATATAAATATTTTTAATGCAAATAATACCCCCAGATTTTTTTTGGCAACTCATGCATAAATATAAAAGTAAAATAAATAAAATATTTGCCAAGCAGTAGGATTTTTTGATTTTTACTAATAAGCTATTTTAGTTATATTCTAGATACTATTATTGTATAAATTAATTGATTTGCAATATATTAATAATTTTACAATGGCAGGCCGTCACAAAACATGGTGGTTTTTAGTGCTTTGAACAATCCGTCTCGTCATCTTTGGAAGTCTTTGAATAATTATTTAATTAAGTCGCCTCTCATACGAGTGATTTGCGGATCGTAACAAGATTGGCAATTATTGTTAATTTGTTATTTCCAAGAGTGTGGGAGCATCAAAGGTGATGGAATCATATTGAAAGGCGTCTGGCATCGAAAACAATTTACCGAAATTGCTGCTTAGAAGCTCCGTTATTATTACGACAAACAGAACAAATTGCTGCTTGCAAATTTGATGGAGCATTGACAAATTAATTTTGTGTAAGCACACAAAGGGTTGAGCAACTGTAACCAATACACAAGCTTTGCTATATGTCATTAATAATTATGTTAACCACAAATAATATACTTACAGGCAAAACACTGAAATCCAGGGGATATTCTCAACTATGATTTTCTTCCAATTTTTCATCAGCTGTCTGATGGTGTGCTTCTCAATTTTGATAGTGACAAACGTACGCGAGTCGTGAATATATATGAAGTTATAAATTTTAATACTATACGGAAATGTTATAATATTTTCAGATAAATTCTCCTGTATCCAGCCGCATTACGTCTTCAATAATTCTACTGTGTACCATGTGGGAACTCTCGGTATATTGTTATTTTGGCAACGAAATTATTACCGAGGTGAACAAATAAACCTACGCAATATGTTTATTTATATGTACAATAAATAGGGCGGGCTGTAAGCTGTTCCAAGATTAAACAGAGTCATAAACTCGCTACTAATATTTTTAAGAAAATGTTCACACGAAAATCGATGAATTATTTTTGAATTAAATAAAAATCACTTTAAATCTTATCAATATATTTTCTGAGGAACACTTTCATTAGAGGGTTTGAGAATATCCACTTTTTGTGCCTTGATTATTAATTTTTGCTTAATCCGTTATTAGATCTTGACAATCATTTTATATATGTATAAGTATCATATTTACTGCTGTCTTGAATAAGAACAGAGGGCTCATTCGCATTCTCTTGCCTTGAATGAAAAGGTGTAAGAGTTTGTATTTTTAGAGATCAGAAGTATGACACTTATTTTTATATTCTTCCTTTATTAATCTGAGTTCATAAAATGCTTGATTTAATAATTAAATTAAAATAAGCATCTTTTAAAGTATTTTTTTTCATGGTGGGGGGTATGTTCAAAGCAAGTCGGTTTACAGAAGCACATTACTAGTTAAAAAATCTATTCATCAAGCTTAAGAACAGCTATATGAATTGATTAAACTTACTAGCGTAACTTTTAATCTGTTTTTAGAGTAATCGACTTTCACAATCAATCTACATGAGCGACTGGGTAGAGATGAACAAGATGATAAAAACAAATATGTTAATTATGATGTCCAGAGCGCAAAGACCGATTGTCTTCACGGCTGGTAGATTTGTTCCGCTCTCCTTAGGCACTTTCATTAAGGTGTGAATATCTTTAATTTAATATTTTATTTTAATATTAAAGTGTTCTTATGATTTTTTTAATTTTTAGGTGCTCAAAGCGTCGTATTCCTATTATGCGTTCCTGAGAACGGTTGCGAATAACTAGTTTATAAAATTTCTCTTAAAGTTTCGAAGGAGTCTTCTTGACGAATTATGAGTTAAATTACAATGACAGGTCTAAAACTTTGAAAGATAATGAATAAATATAAAATATGCATATAAATTTGCGATGAAAATTGGTGATGAATAATAAATTATTATACTCAAATAGAATACATTGTGTAACATTGATGGTAGTGCTAGTAATAAATCATGTAGTATTTAATGGTTCTTATTTCAATAACTATCATAGAAAAAAGTTTTAAATAACCATATTTTTATCGGTATCTTGTAATATTATTTTTTTTAGAAACTATATTTTAAATGCTTGTATGATTTTAAAACAGCATCAACAAAAAAATATAAAAAAATAAAATAGACGTTTGAGCCTCTTAACAAGATCATGCTGTACTAGATAAGCTTTATCTTATAATCATTCACCCAATTAAGAGTACGTACTGATGCTCACTATCCTCTTAGTCTGGTCAAAGTTTTCAGAGATAACTGATTTTGTAAATACGCAGTATTACTTGAAGCAGTGGTCCCACCAGACTGTATTTGACAATGATTATTAGGGCCAGTTTTTAATATTATCGCATTTTTATAAATATAAATACGAGCTTGCTGCTGTGGCTCGAACTCACGACACCTGTGTTTTAAGTCTAGACAATTATCATATATTTTTAAAATAAAAAAATTTAAAATAATTTCCGTTAATTGATTTTGGATATTACTTTTATTTGTGTGAGTCAAGATATAGTTTGTTTGTAAATTATTGAGTTTATCTGTACTTGCATTATGTGCAGAAAATGCTAATAAAAAAAAAAAAATTAATTAATTTTTTTGTTCTTCTACTTTGACAATGAAGAAAATTTGGTTCATTTATCATTGCATGCTGTTTTTATTCACTTTGTTTGGTCATCTTCTATTTGTTTAGTAATATATTGTTTTAGAACAGAATTCTGATTCAAAGGTCATTTTCATTTATTTCGATTCCTAAATCAGATAGATACTCAGCCGTTTTTTGAACTTTTTTATAGTGTGGTGGTTTTTCAATAACATCCAAATAAAAACTTTATATTTGTTTAAAGGTTCACTCCAGTTCCTCAAATATGCCAAGCAAATATTATAATTTAAGCAAAAAACATGTTTTTTTGCTTTTCAAAAATACTACTATCTTGCAGGCGCGTACGGTGAGATACATTCCCATTCGTTCGCTCGCGTGTTAAGTGACGAGAGTGAGTGAGAGATAAGAGCGTGCGTTACATGCGTTCCGCACGCCCACTTCTTCTCACTCACTCTCGTCTCTGAACACGCGAGCGAGCAAAAGGAAGTGTTTCTCACAGTACACACCTACTATACTGAATGATTTTTTAATATTTATTGGAATAAAGTTTTCTCAAATAATTTTGTACCGACAGACAATTACTTAAATACCTCACACTTAACTGTCTCAACGACAGTGAATTCGGACGTCTGGTTATCCATAAAATAGCATGTTCTCCTCTCTCACTCGCACCCGTTACTTTATGTGTGAGCGAGAAAAAGGAAGGATATTTCACCACACGCACCTGATTCTACGTATTGCAAAAAAGTATTTTCAAGTTCCCCAACTACACGCCCCCAAATAACACGACCCTAATTTACCGTGTTATTAGGGGGGCTAATGTACTTAAAAAATGACTATTATATGCATATAATTAATATTTAATGTTACAGTCTGATGCGGTGGAAATCTTTGATCACGATTCGGTGCAACTAACCCATATTTTGAAAAAGGTTTGCTGAAGCTGTCCTAGTATAATATAAAAGCAAATAAAATTGTTTTCGTTTTTAACGCGCGCATAAACTCACCAGAACCAACCCGATACACACAATATTTCACTCGGTCGCCGGCGATAAATTCAATTTTCTCACCTGCAATTTCTCGAAGTGGCCTATAAAATTACCCAGCAATTACCGTAAGTCTTCATTTGGCTATAATCTATTACGCAAAAATGTTAAAAAGCGCCAAGTAAGGCGGACGGCGAGCGTAAATCTCGCTATTTTATGAGCGCTCATAAAACGCAAAGCGTGTTAAGGGTGACCTTTAATAAAACAATGCGGTTCCAAATGTTGTTCTGTGGCGGAAAACTTCGCGGCGTATGTGTGTATGTTTGTGCGAATGTGTGGCATGGTGAACCAAATATGGGTCCAACGCCGAGGGTTGGTATAATACTAGCATCCAAAGCAGACAGACATATTACATTTCAATATAACGGCTTTGGCGGATACTGGAGAATGTGCCGACACTCGGAGATGAACATTTTTGCATTACATTGTGGTTAAAATAATAAAGGATGATGCTAGATTTATTTTATATATAAATGCTATTGATTATATGTAGGATGTAGCAGGGTGATCAGAAGATTTTAGGGCAGTTTGTAGATTTGTTTGTGAAATTTGAATTTGTAGCCATAATAGATTTTATTAGGCATAAATACAATACCACATATATATGAAAATGTAGCTGAAAATATCAAATGGTGAAAGTCAGGGAGTTTTAGCTGGAGTGTCAAGTTGAATTATTGTCGGTGTGATCTGTCGTGATGATGCTAGCACACTTTTAAAATGATTTAGTATTTACTTTTTTATGTTTAAAATAATTGTTAGACGTGTTTGGAAGTGCTCGGAAGCACCACAACACAAATTTAATATATTTTAAATTATAGACTGAAATCAAATTCTGTAAATCAGTAACATATTTTATTAATGATAGATATTCAATAAATACGTCAATGAAATTCTCTCACAAGATAGATGCATAATCTATACGAAGCTCCGAAAAAGGAATTTGCATCAAACATGGAGAAATTGGGTTATCGATTCATCTTCATACGTATGTGTACATATAAAATGTATTATGCATATTATATACGAAGACAAAAGCAATCGAGGTCGTTTTGTGTATTATCTTCGATATCTTATCTTGTGCTTTGCGAAATTAATTATCATCTCCACGAATTGCGATATCCACGCACAAAATGATGATCCCGGCCTGAAATCATAAAGTCAACGGGTTTCCTTCCACGGTTAATAACGTGCGGAAGCCCCGCGCTCTTGATTTACGCCTCTCACCCTAATCACTCCTACACAAACCCTAATTGGTATACTCAAAACCGCAGCCGGAACACACCGTATAAATATCGAAGGCGGGGATGAGAGTAAACGGGTGCGGTGGTGCTCCTAGGTCCTATGGAAAGAGGGGGTTGTAAATTTATTTTAATTCAATAGCGTTCAGGTATTCGAAAAGGGAGTGGGAGTTAAAAACAGTCCTATTAGATTTCCCTTTTGTGGTTTTCTTAGTAAGACTGTTTGCTAGATACATTGTTATTCTAGTATTGAAATGCACTAAAAAATAAGATATTCTTGGAGTACCTTCAGAGGTTTTCAAATGGTAACATTTGAGTGGCAATAAATAATAAAAAAATATTAAGGCTTTATGTATCCATTTTCTTGTTTATTATATAGTTAATATATGCGATACTAAGGCTTATTTGACCACGTATGTATCTCTGGTATGTCTTTGTGTTGTAGAATCGCCTTATATATTGAGTTAAGCTCCTGGTTACTCTATGGTAATTACATGGCTTGCAAACTAATTTAAATATTGAAGCTGGAGTGCTGCTTGTCTTCTAAAGCTCGACTAAGAGTGATCTACGGCTGCCAAAGTGCAAATCTATAAATGCATGTCATTTAATGAAATACTATGCATTTTAATAAAATCAATATATTAAAAAAAACTGTCAACTTTTGCCCCCCTCTCCCTGGAGAAAGCTGAAATGACGTCCCTGATTACGAACCATAAATTATTGGGTTATCTCTCAAAGAAAATCTAAAAAAACAGTCTTGAATTTATCCCAGAAATATTCAAGTCATTTCAGTGAAATCATATTGGAATACATTTACCGGTAGATATATATTTTTACTAGTGAAAATATAATTTATCTGGCAGGTGATTTAAACTTTTTCATACATATTTATTGTTGCAATATATTTTTCAGTCAAGTCCAAATACATTGTTACTAGTAGATACATATATATTTCTACTAGCGAAAATATAATTTTATTGACAGGCGCTAGTGAACTCATATGATGTTCTAAAATATCTCTGAAACGCAATTTGACCGTTGCGAAACGTCCATTTACTGTTCTAACCTAAACCTAAAGAAAGTTCTAAAAATAATTATAGTTTTAGAACTTTCATTAAATCAAGTCCAAAATATAAATCATAAGGGATCATAAGCAGAAAAATATCTTGTTCTCCATAGTTTGTCTGCACTTCGATATTACACTATGTTTCAAGAATATGATAGCTATTCATACCGATATTACAACGAACTTCTGATATGAGAGTATTAGTCAAAGTGTATTCAAATCGAATTATGGTCAATAGGAGGGCGCAAAAACAATTATTACTTCCCAGAATTCAAAAATTTACGTCAAAAGCAATAAAACCGTGTCGACGCGATTAATTATTTGCTTATATATTTATCGGTGCCTTTATTTATTTCGTTATATTTGTAATAAGTTAAACCAAAAAAGTGGTTTAACTTATTATAAATATAAACAAATAGAGGTTCAGCAAATGTCTCATTGATCATGACAGATACTATCTGTGCGAATTACTATTTATATAAAATTAAAAGATGAACCACTCTAGAAATTTAATGATCTGCATCCAAGTGTTTACTGCAGTCTTGGGTTCAAGAAAGAGCGTCAAACGTGCAAATCTAAACATAAATAACTCGCCATTATTTATTATTCCTTAATTATACGTAAACTACTCAAATTAGGTACATATGCATATTTTTGTTTATGTATCTCAATCGCTTAATTTTGCAGAGAAAAATATAAACCTTTAAATTAAATGCTAAAATACATCAGTAAAGATAAAAATTAAAAAAAAATTCACATTTTTTTTATTTAAATCAAACGCATATATTACATATATACATTTTTTATTTATTATCTCGGTTTAATAAGGATATTTGTATTATACAACTGGACTACCTGTCTCAAAACAACATGTAAGATAAAGTGATTTTTATTTGATAAAATAGTTTTACAATATCTATAATAGTTAAAAAATCTTTAATTATAAATAATATATTACAATATAATTTAAATTAAAAAGCAAGTCACATAATTTTGATTGCTAAAAAAATGATAAAAGCTTGTTGCATTAATAAAATATTTTTTAATTAAATAATACAAATACAATGCTTATGTATATGTACGTTCTTCCAAATGCCGTCAAATTAAAATGTAAGGATTAAGAGTACACCAACAAATTCTGAAATATTGAAAATTGGGTCAGATAATAGAATAAACCGGGTTTCACTTTTGAGTACTTGTGGGGCTATACCTGCTGCCAGCCCACAGGGCTGCTTTTATAAGTGCCCCTACATGGCCTCGAAACATTTGTTGTGGTCTGACCCTACACTCAAGTGGTAATTGTGAATTTGTATCAGAAAATGAAATTATATATTTTTTATTTATGTACATATATTCAGAGTGGTGCTCCAAAATCGGAAAACTCTTATTGGGGTTTATGTGTTTTTCTTTGTAAATTTATTCAGTTATTTATATTTCACGTATAATATATTAAATTTATATATGGAGAAAAAATACTTTTATGAAATGTATAACATCAGTTGAAGTCGCTACATTTTTTGATAAGGTTTGGTTTTTCAGATACTTTCTAAAATAAATGACAATTATTGACAAAATATTTTAAACATGATGTGGTTAACATTCCTGGATTTTTTAATAGAACTATTGATTATTTTTTTAGTCAAATTTTACAATTATTTTTCACAATTTCTACACGTATCTTTTTGGTAACATAGTGAAAACTAATATTACTTTTCTTTGCTTTATCTATATAAACTAATAATTTAATAAAAATAGTGTAATAGATCAATGTTATTAAAAAAAACAAGATAAGTCATATAAGCTAATCTTTAATAAAGTCAATTAAAGGTACTACCCCACTACACAACGCTGGCCCGGTGCCGGGCAAATCTATCCGGCACGTGTGAAACTGGCCTTAGGGTACATGTAATTGCTCAGATTTTAGGTTCTTTGAATAAGTCACTATCATCTTATATAATTATTCTAAACCGCTTTCAGACGCGCTCATTTTAAAATTTTGTACTCGTAAATCGTATCGCTTTGAATGAACGGTGTATATAATAATACACGTAAACAAAGGAAATGTATTTAATTATAATAATAAAAATTGAATTTGCTCGGTAATGAATTCTCTTGTTTCGACCAATTAAAAATAAGCATTAAAATGTAAAACAAGATGGCCGACAGTAACGTGACAACAGTTTTAAATAGTTTTGCTACGCGACGGTATCATTAATTTGTCATGTGCAATGTTCGATTTTACTGAATATAAATGTTCGGATTGCAAATTAACTATGTGTGTTATAATTGTGAATATATATATATATAATGTGTGTGTGTGGATTAGAAGAATACAATCATTAAACAGTACTCGTGTTGAAATCTTCAAATTTTGAGTTCCGAGGCCAAAAAGTGAGTTTTTCCTTTTACAATATATAAAAATTCTTATTGCTTCTGATTTAATGCACATATTCGTTAGGTTTAACTGAATATAATTACTCGAGTTGTAAATATATACTTAGTACATATGAGGATTGATGTTAATGTCGGTCAAATATCATATAAATGATATTAAAACGTATTTTTTATCTATTGACATTTGGGGATACTATCTTTCATGACGATCGCGTGACAATGATTGTGATGCAGTCGGTTATTTAGCTGAAGAAGTTCCATTTTTGCATAGTCATCATATTGCTCGCTTATGGCTTCTAAAAAATAATTATAAATAATCAAAATTATGTACAATAATTAAAATCTAAACACTATACTGACAATATGACTTAATAAATTTGTCGAGGATGCAAATATTTGAATTTTTAAATTAATTTAATAATTAGTGATAATATTTAGGGTAGTAAGTGAGTTGTTAAATACACAAAAGTATATAAAAAAAATAAATTAAAATCATTATTGCATCTAAAAAATTACATAGATCGTTCCGTTCCGAGCGACGGCCAGCTTATAAATGTCCAGTTTCTTGGACGTTATCTAATAGACAACATTTCACAATGATTATAAATATGTAATTGCATACCTAGAATAATCAATAGCCAAAATATCAAAGAGTAGCTTATTTTAAATTCCGACGTGGCAAATTTTGGTTTTTTATCAATTTTTTTTTTCTGCAATCATTTTTCTTTCAGTAACATAATTTTATGTTGTATGTTCCTTATAAAAGATAATATTTGCTGACGTTAACTTCAACGTGGGATGATTCACTTTTTGTTTATATATACCAATTCTACGTTGTTGCAATATAGGTCGTCAAATTGTTCTATCGTTGCTTCTAAAAAAAAATTATTATCAATTAGACCTTTATAAGGAGTTATACATTGAATACATTATTACTACTAATATAATCCATAAATTAAATTTAAACGACAATTTACCGTAGATCTTTTCTTTAACGGATATCATATTTTAATTGTTTGCTATACGTAAATGTTATTAAATCATTCATTGCTTCTGAAAATGAACCATATAGTGGTTTAAATGTAACTTTTTGTTTACACTAATATGAGATTTTTCATTATTACTATCATTGTAATATGTTATGCATATCTTTAATTGCCAAATCACTGCTGTTTATATTTTAGTATTTGATTCTAGAAAATCAATAGTAATTTTGTTATAATAATAGTGATATATTATTCAATAACCAAACACTTACTGGCACACTCATAATTTAAAATTTTGTATATATTGTCTAAAACTTCAAGTGCGACAGTATTTTGAATCAACTTCAATTAACACTTTGTGATTATAGCATATTTCACTGTTTATTTAATTGTACTAACCTGCGCGTGTCGTGCGTTTGACAGATGGCAAGAGTTGTCATATATAAACAAATTTAAGAATTCGGGAAAGTCCCGGTTTTGAGAGCGCTTGAGAACGAACGACGCAATTGATTTTATCGATTTAAATTGTAAAATACATATCAAAATATGTAGAAAAATCATGAAGTTTAAAAAAAAATATTTTTATAACTTAAGTAAAATATATTTAGTTCAAAAAATATAAATAATGTAGATTTGTATTAACTTCTCCATACAGAAAAAAATTAAAATTAATTTAATATATATTATTCATTAACCAAGCACTTACTGGCACACTCGTAATTTAAAGTTTTGTTTATATTGTCTATAATTCCAATGCTAGATTATTTTGAATCATCTTTAATTAACACTTTGTAAAAAAATGATGTGATTGTAACATATTTCACTGTATATTTAATTGCACAAAACTGTGTGCGACGCGCGCTTGACAGATGACAGAGAGTTGTCATACGTCCCGGTTTTGGCGCGGGAGAAATTGATTTTAAATATGTAAAAAAAATATAATTTCTTATCTTAAGAAAAATATATTTAGTTTATAAAGGATTTTAAATATAATATAAATAATATGGATTTGTATTAGTTTCTCCACACAGAAAAAGGTGTAATTAAATTTTCGCAAACGCTGGTAATTTAAAACAATTCAAAGTTATATTTTTTATATTATAGAATTTTTCAAAATTTAACTTAAAAATAAAACATTTCCACAAAAAAAGGGGGGTCTCAAAATAAGTACTATTCGCACTGTCATTAACAATTGATATAGTGTTTGTAAAAATCCCATTTACTGACGCGTTCCAAAGAAAATTACACAAAATAAAATTTTAAAATATATTCAAAATATTTTTTATTACAGCTATCTGATTTACAGTGCTGCCAACATAAAAAGCTTGAATTGAATCATCTTGTAGTTTTACATATAGCCTTAAATATGCAAATAATATCAGGTACCTTAATTTAATACATTGGTTCATGATTATAATTTTCTTAGATATCAATTGCTTATAAATTTTAATTATAAACGATAAGTCAATCTTTGAAAATTTGTTTTAGTTGATACAAAAGATTAGTTTTCATGTTTTTATTTTATTTTGAAAAATTAGTTTAAAGTAGAAAGCATTAATAATGAATATTCATGAGTATATTTTATCTTATATTTTTGCATTATTTTTGTTGTATAAAGTCTGTAACGTCTCAGACTAGTAACTCTGAGGTTGCGGGTTCGAGCCCCGGCAGCGGCACTCGAATTTTTATTTATAAAAAATGCGCTATTATTAAAATTCGGCTCCATATGCAGTGACATCTATTGGTTTTAAATTATATTACACATAATAATTTATAATTAATAATATTGATGTCACCGATTTTTTGACTTTCAGTCTGGTGGTTAATACTTGTAGGTATTTATTATATCTGATTGACTCACTCAGTTAATACAGATTTACCCCGTTGTAACGCATTGGACTTACGTCTGTCAGGTTACAACAGAAGGGTTAAATAAAAATAAAGATATTCTCTACGAGCTGAAGTAGTTCGTTATTAGAGAATTTTAAATATCTAATATGTACGACCTAGCTCTATTTTTAATAATCATAACATTTATTCGTGAGATTTAGGTAAACCTAATCTGTAATGATCGACTAACGTAATCACTAAATTTGATATCTCAGAGACGATAGTAATTGAAAAACACATAAGTCCATATGATATTCGAACCCAGGTCTTTCAAGTTAATAGTCAGCGACTTATACCATTCGTATTTTATGATGGTCATTAACAATCATATCATATAGATAGACAGATATATTAAAGATTAAGCCGCATATATAAAATATAATATATTATATTAACCCTTTCCAATCCTTTGTCGAATCTCATTCGACATTTTTAAACTTATTATTAATAGCAAAAAAATTGTTACTATATTATACATTAGAAAAATATAAGGTGTAGAATATAAGGGTTTTGTGTTTATTTAAGTACAATAAAATAAAATGGCTTTGTCAACACATATTTTTATTTAAAAAAATAGTTCAAAATATTAGTTTATCTTAGAAGTTTTTTTAGAACCGCGAAGTGTTAAACTTATTTTTTTCTACACATTCAGTTTTGCAAACATACGTTATTCAAAGTTAATAAAATAAGAAAATAGTGTTATTTTGTCATTGCTTTATATTGTTATTAAATTATTTTAAGATTAGTATAAAGAGTAAAATATTGTTTAACACATTGCGTACGGTGTGCACAAATTTGTGCGTTTCAGAAACCTTCCGTTGCGTCGGTGTGCACAAATTTGTGCGTTTCGTCATTTTAACTTCATACGAAAAAAACCCACGTAAACTGTGTATTTACTGTAACGTATTTATTTAGGGATTTACCTACAGATGTTACTAATATCATATTAACTAAAAATAGTTCAAAAAAGTAGAAATTCTAAATTCCAGAGGCTCAAAACTCAGGTAAAATAAATTCATTTCAAGATGTATGTTTACATATATATATATAATTTTTTCTATAGAATTATCTCACATATTATTTATTAGAAATAGTGAAATCACTCAACACCAAATTGCGAATCACGTATCAATAATATATAAATATATTTAATTAATTTTTAACACTTAACGGTCGATTTACGCGGCGATATTCGCAAGACACCCAACCGTCCAATTTCGAACAAATGTAACGTTTCCGTTAGGTTAAACGCACGCTGTTTTAAAAATGTTAACGAAAAACCCCACATTATCGGGTTGATTCAGGTAAAGATGGTAATTTTTTTAGAGATGTTTCTTGAAATTCTTATCTACAAAATTACAAAAAACCCAAAATATTCAAAGGTAACCGCATAAAAAAACGAAATGTTGAGCCAGACCTAATATCTAAGTACATATTATCAACCCGAAGCATTATAACAAAATAATCAGTGATTCTCAACTTTTAATTGCGTTAATTTATTTTACAACTTTTTGCATTATTATATTTTGTTAGGTTTACAATATATTTTTGTAATGCTTATTTATTTCGTACTCCTTCATTTATTGATACTTTTTTCTAAGAAATAAATTACAGTAAATCAAATTTATATTTTTATAATATAAAATATAATGTTTTTTATTTATCATTATTTTCTGTTATATATATGTATGTAGAGGTATCGTGGGCATTTAAATGCAGATTCATCAATCCCAAATGTGATATTTTATAATATTATAATATTTAGACCTGAAATGATCCCGATCTGTTCAAAGTAAATAAACTGTTCTCAACATGTTTTCAATTACCAACACATTGAATACCGGGCATTATTCCTAAAAATGGAGCGTGCGACGGGGATTATTTGCGAAAATTAGAACTTCAATTAATTTGTGTAACTATCCAAGCACATTGGTGGTTCGAGTCTTTATTGGATGCGAAGTATACAGTAAGTGTGCGTTTTTCATTATTTTAACACATTGCGTAACGTGTGGTAAAAATACAAAAAGTGGTAAATATATAATATTAACGCAATAAAATGTTTAGAATCACTGATAATTTTTAATTATATTAAATATACTATATAAAATAATAATACATAAATTATAACAGAAATATAAAATAATAATACATAAACAATAAAAGATTGCATTTAGCCATAGGCAAACGTTACGTTTGTTCGAAATTGAACAGTTGGGTGTCGTGCAAATATCGCTGCGTAACTTGACCGTCAAGTGTAAAAATTTGGAATTGATTGTATAGGTCACAAAATTAGATATTTTCGGTTTTTATTATAAACAACAGTATTTTATCATCATTTTTAATTATGATAGCAAAGTGAGAAAATTTCATCATTCGACGAAACTCAAATTGCAGCGAAATCTAATTTAATTAAAATATACTTCAAAATACTTCGGATGATAAAGCTTTAATAAAATTTAACCACAACATAAAATATCTCATAAAATATCCCAGAGATATAAATTTATACCCAAATTCTAGACACATGCTGCCAAGAGGTGACAAAGGTGCAAAGGCGAGGTTCTCGAATTGTGCTCGCAATCTCGCCAGCACATGTCCACATTGTCTTATCATCCGGCGTGTGTAGGTATGTCGCCGGCGGTGACCGATAGAGTATGAAATTGCCCCTATCCCTAGGGACCCATCCTAGTGATTGCGTCATCAGACGCGCAGACCAGTGGCGCCAAAAAGTAACAGTAACCCAATCCGGGTATTATTTCATTGCGGGATTATTGAAGCAGCAAGAAATATTCCCTCCGGTGTGGCGAGAAAATAGGGCACGCGTATCTCCTTGTTCTTGCAATGTGTAAGGGAATAACGCTTCCGGGAAAATGTGGCGTGAAAGCAGCCGGAAAATTTCGCTCCAGGGTCAACGGTAATCAAATTAGCAATTTGATATTTTCGGAAAATGTTTTGCTATAATATTTATTTATATTATGATGTAAACGTTGTTTTTTGTCGTGCAATAGACCTTTATTTACAATATGTTCCTAAACAATCGATGTTTAAAATTTTGTGAATAATTTAAAATAACTATTTCAAATTTACTATTGTAATGCACAGAAATTTAAAAATAATAAGGATATGCTATGATAGATGTACATTACAAAATGCGTTCCTTATATTTTCCATTGACTCAGCTGCCCGGAGTCCATTGTTTTTTATTTGGTTAGATTAGCGCATCGGGATCTTCCTCTACCGCTTCTCCCTTCTACGCTGCCAACCACTAGTTATCCTCGGTTGTATCCTCCACAAGTAACATGTCAAAAACGGAGAATTCGCTTCATGCACGTTGTTGAAAGTCTTTCTTTTAATATTCAAAGGTCCTAGAATGGAAACATTCGTGCGTCATGCCATCCAGGATATTCTTAACATACATTTGCTGACTTTATGGTCTATGTTTTAGACGCATAAAGATACATGAAGAATATTAGGGATCTTGCTAAATGAATATTTGTTTTTACCATATTCTCAAATAAATATTAAATGAGCAATAATAAAAATAAATTACATCCCTAGCACATATAATAATCACAAAAAAATATGTTGTAATTCAAACAACAGATTTAATATTTTATACGTACTTTTTCTCATAGAATTATTTTGGAATGATAAGTAATATAGGAATATATTTTAGTGGAATGATTTGGTATAAAAATTAAAAAAAAAATTGCAACACTTACAACTGATACTTTTCCACAGATTTTTTTTAATATTAAATAATGATTCATTTTTAAAACAATTTTATCAATTTTTTAGCAAACAATCATTATTGTTGATTTTTTTCACTACTACACATACACTACTTTTTAAATAATTTTTTTGTCGCAGTGCGACGCTCGTTACCGAGCGTTCCCACTGCGACGGCACCGACACCATTTTATTGCTTTTGCCGTGAATTTTTGACTTCTGAGAAGTAATAATTGTTTATGCGCTCTCCCATTGACCAAAATTTACTTTGAATATACTTAGATCAGCCCTCTTATATTATACGTCCATAGTAATATCGGTAAGGATAGATATCGTATTTTAAAAATATAGCGTAATATCGATATGTAGACAAACTGTGGAACAATATGTAAAATACAATGTCTGTTCTTATTATTCTGCTTATTTTCCCCTGAGATATGAGTTGGCTTAGTTTGTATTTTGGGCTTGATAGATTTGGGTTTGAACAGCGAATGGACGTTTCGCAGCTGTCAAATTGAGTTTCATAGACATTTGGAGCAGCATATTATCGCTTTTCAGTTGAATTTATATATCTACTAGTGAAAATATATTTGGACTTAATAATGAAAATATAACTTTACTAAAAATACACATTTGCTGCAAAATTTATACATCGGATGTAAATAAATAATATGTAAATATATATGTATTTTACTACATAAAAAAAATTTAAAATCATGTAATTTTACTAGCACCTATCAGATAATTTTTACTTTCACTAGTAAAAATATATATCTATTGGTGAAAACGTATTTCGCTATAATTTTACTGAAATTACATATTTAAAAAAAATATTTTCGGGATAGATTCGAGACATAACAACATGAAGCTGACTGTATTATTTATTTTGCTGCATTAAATCTAATTGGCAAATTACCGATAAAACATTAAATTTATAGAATTCAGTTTGTGCTGTTGTTGATTTTTCGTTATTTCTTTGCTTATTTGATCTGAATTTTCATATCGAATACCTAATTTTACTACTACTAATTTACATTCGTTAAATATTTCCTCTCATATCTAATATTTTTTAAATAATTTAAAAGCAATAAAGTCAACAATAATTTGCAAATAAAATTTAACACAAACGGAGCAGCGTCAAAAAATTACAATCTGTCCTTTTGAATATTAATGTTTATTGTGAAAGTACTACTTAGAAAGTGGGTGCATTTGAAGGCAATGTTCCGCTGCTTATTGTATGTATAAAAAGGACTAAAAAAAACTTATACCTGAAATATATCAATAGTTGTTTAGTTCAGATTCATTATTAAAGGTCGGTTTTAATTTTTCTTAATAATATTTAAGTTTACAATTTTTTTTTTCTTAACTAGACAAAAAAATTAATTTTAAATTATATTTTAACTAAACACAATATTTAAAAATTTTTTTTTTTAATTTTTAGCAACTAAAAACTCTAAGAAGGTACATATGTAAGCTTAGAACATACCATAATCAATTCACTTTCAACAAGGAGCTTCTATCTGGATTATTTACTTGTACGAACTTGACACTTCTTATGTTTCTGGTTTTCTGTTATTTGATTATTATTAAACTTTGAGAGATAAATTATTTCACCAAGTGGTGTATTCATAGATGAAGTTAGTAATATAATACACTTAGTAGGTCGCACGTTTAAAATTGTTAGCAGGCAATATGCACGCTTCTCGGGTTTCATTTCCATGTATGCAAATTTTCAAATGTTTGTTGACAGGAATTAGTGATATTGAGAGGTCTGTTTAGTCAATATCCAGTTCGGTACACAATCGCGTCAAGACTCACGTGAGTTAATGTATTCAGAATAAATTTGCACTCATTATTGCATTAACTGTCGTGTTTACGGTGTAAACATGCATACACACAAAGGTAAGCCGACATGCCACTAAATGTTTAATATAGATGTTTATGCGAATTGATGGTGTACTTTTGCAACATCCTGTGTATGTACATCGTATTTAAAGTTTCGCTAGTACGAAAACAAACTGCGAACAATTCGCATTAGGGACAAAAATTAAAATGTCTGGTAGCCGGTGTTGGTACGTTGGGGGTAATTAGGGCACAACAAAATTTTCCAACACGGTTTGGTCGTGTAAAAAACCGTGTTACGTTGCCAACAAACTGAAATATTTCACTGAATAACTA
Organism: Plectrocnemia conspersa; assembly: GCF_051122295.1. Classification (NCBI taxonomy): domain Eukaryota; kingdom Metazoa; phylum Arthropoda; class Insecta; order Trichoptera; family Polycentropodidae; genus Plectrocnemia; species Plectrocnemia conspersa. The sequence continues at coordinate 26,310,054 of NW_028277167.1, read as the reverse complement.
CCGTTTAAAAAAACCTGGACTTTACAGTTGAACGTTTGATTTAACTCGTTACGTGACTTTCGAACAAAATTTGAAATCAATTTTTATGTTTCAAGATATCGTATACTATATATAGCTTACAATAAAATCAATGAAAGTGCATTCGCAAAAGAGATAATACTATCAATAATTTCTGAAAAACTTCTGACAAAATCAATCGAGGATCGGTAGTCAAAAGTTTCAATTGAAGCGAAGCACTGTATACAAAAGAACAAATTCACAGTAACATCTTTTATCCAAATTTCATTAGCAAAGAAGTAACTTTTAAAATATAAATTTAAGTGCGATTAAATAGTTTTGAAAAAGTGTGATATCTCAAGTTTTATAAATTATAAAGACGTTATTACAAATATTTTATACACAATAACTAACTTCATATTGTATTACTCAATATTATATGTCACTTGAGGAAGACGCATCAATGCATATATCGGAAGTTAATGTAATTGTATCAGTTAACAAGCCAGCGGATTTGCATGTTAGACGTTCTGCAATAATTAGTCATTTGCAACAATGCATTCTAAATTAGTATTAAATTAATACTTTAATATATACAAAATATTTATTATTATTTATAATATAAATTAAAACGATCTATAATAATACATTGTATATATAAATCTAACGCTAACTGTCTTAACTTGTCTTGCCTAGATTCAATTAGATTTAATCCATTTAATTCAGTACGACTAACGTGTATATGAAATTCGATTAACACGAGACTATTGAGATGAAATATAAAATTCACTCAAGTTAATTTCTCTGATTTAATATGCATTAGTTCTGAGCCAATTGGTTTCACAATTGTTCAGTAATAAAACACGCTGTGCGCAGACGTCTTTATTAAAATATGTTTCATTCAGATTTATATAAATTTATGAGAAATGTAGAATTTTTATCTGAAACTTGTACTTATATATTTAATTGTGAGATGATTTAATTAAGAAGCGCATGTGATTTTAATTTTAAGCAACCCACAAAAATATCAGAAAATAAATATTTTTAATGTAAATATTATTTTTCAAAGCTATACTTAAAAAGTTACCTTTTATACAAATAGTGCATTTCAATGTATTAAATAAAATACATATTTCAAAGGGCAATGCTGAAAAAGCTACGCACTTTGATACTGAAACAAAGGGACAGTGATAAAAATAAATTTCGAAAAGATAACGTCATATTCGACAAAAAGTCTATAATCAAATAAAATTTACAGACTTATATATAATATTTTTCTAAAAATCCGATTGATTGATAAATATAAAAAATATAGTAATGATTTTAATTCCTATTATTTTGTTTTAAATATTATATAATCAGGAGTAATGATAAGCATATCGAACGTATATCGTGTGCTTTAGATCTAATAGTACGTTAATCCAAACTTGCCACCTCTTTTCTCAATTATGAATAATGATGAAATGGATAGCTTTTGAACTGACTGTGTTAATGCAAATATGGTATAGTGCGTTTTTGATAGGAACATTGATTGCATTCTTGGCGTAGCGTCTACTTAATGAAACATTTTTTTTATTTAATGCTTAGCTGAACTAGAGCAAAAGGTAATGCAAAATCTACTGTTTCATCCGGACTATAAGTCATATTGGTCGATTTATTGTAGCTCCACTTATTGCAATACAGAAAATTTTTTGTTTATTAAAAACCAAAGGCGAAGTGTGAGTTCTAGGTTAAGTTTCTTACTAATGTGCCTAAAATAAGTGACTTAGTGGCCAATAAAACAATAATTTAAAATTGGAGGGTCCAATGTATTTTCCAGTCCTTTATCATCCAGTTAATTTTAGTGATTTAGAGTGGAACTAGATTTTTTGTTATTATTTATTTAATATCGTATGAACTGCTAAAAGTATTGCTAAAAAGTGATGTTCAAGCACATCAGCAAAGTTATTAATAAAAGTCATTTCATTTAAATTGTAGCATACTAAAAAATGGACATTCTTATTACGCAGTCTATTTTATTAATATTATATATATATATTTTTTTAAATTAAATTTCATTCTTGAATTAACTACAGTCTCTCATTGGTTAAAAAATATGGTTTCCACTTGGGGATACTTAAGATTAGTGCAATAATGCAGGTAGAACTTATGAATTCTACAACAAATGATCTTAAATAAAATAAACTTATGTTGCTTTAAGACTTTTTTCATTGAGAGTAGTCATTTAAAAAATCAGTACAATACTCTAATTTAACTTCAAGGATTATTCTCATACGATGATATTTTGTTTGAAAATGCACAAGCTAGCATTTCCGTCTTCTCTTGATTTGTATTGGCTATGTTTTTTTCTGTTATTTGACTAGTGAAGATGTGAGTAAGGTATCTCAAAATACATTTTTTATTAAATACACAAATTAAGTAAATATTTTTTTATTATTTATAACGGATAAAAATAAAAAAAATTCAGGTGCTCAAGCGCATTTTGTCATTACATACGAATCGCGACTGGCACATACATACATATACGTAGATCAATAGTCTACGACGCGGGCCATACATCAGTCTACACTTTTGCCAAAGCTACATCTACATTTGAGTAAGACTACACACTAACACGTCTGAGGTGAGTGCTTTGCGGTCGAGTAATATCGTCGTATGTTACGAGCGACAACTGCATCCGCACCTTCATACGAATTCAATCGAAACCGAATTCAATTTCGCGACAAACATCTGCGTTGCTGAATATGAAAAATTACCACAGTGCTTGTCAAACGTTTTCGATTTGAAAGATGAAATACTGCTAATTTTGTTTTTGAATATAAAGTAAAACCGCTTTTGAATTGTACATATAATATACGTGGAGTAATCTGTAGGAACCTCATAAATGGCTGACGATCTCACATAAAGTATGGTAAACCTAACCGAGCGAATTGTCATAATAATAAATAAGCGATATTTTAATTCATATATTCACAAATGATACTTTGTATTATCTATAGTGATTTTCACCTTTGAGAAATTCTTAAAATATAAATAAATTAAAGAAAATTAATGATGGTCTGGCATAACCTATTAAATAAAAAAGTTTTAATCTTAGATTTAGTTTTATAATACAAATACATTTCATCATATAATATGTGTATTATATATATTTTTACTTAAGAAATGGAAACAATTAAATAGTGAAAGATAAAAATGTTTGTTAAACGTCAGAAACTTCGTCAGTTTCTCGCGTACATTCCAGTCAGAAATATTTTCCGCAAGTAATACAAATGTAAACTTTTACCAGAGATGCTATTCTAGATGAAATGGTAAAAAAGTTTTCTTACCCCGCCCCTCTTCCGTCCTGCCCCTTTGCCAACTCCAGCTTTAAAGATATGATTTATTATATTTTAGTTGGAATTCTTTCGTTGCAGTTTTGTCTCGAATTCTAAGACTCCTTTGGATTCGGGCTCACTTGAGATTAATTTAATCGAAAGAAAACACCCTTAGGAGCTTTTTAATTTTAAAGCGAAAACATTTTTCTTAAATTCAACGGATTTGGAGCACTCTTAGCGACACTATTATATTTTTATTATAAATGAGAAAACTGCGCCAGAATATATATTTTTAAAAAAAAATATGAAATTATATCTATTAAAAATATAACGGAAGTGTCATTAATTTATTAAATAATACATAGTGGTATGTAAAAAAAATAATATAAAAAAATAAGTTTTATGCGATATAAATTATTTCATATCAGGTAATGGAAATTATTTTTCATTGATTCCATATAAAATATTGTTTTATATACAATATACACACATGACTTTTACGATAGCAAAAATATAAATTTAATTGATATTTTACCATACGTAATATTATTTATAAAAAATATTTTACATTATTATCTGTACATCTGTGATGTAAATACTTGTATTAAATATGTAGTAAATATTAGATTTGGCTCCACAAAGCTATTGATTATATACAATATTTATGATGATGTGATAAGATATTATCACAATATTTTAATATTAAATACAATGCGATTCAATCTATTGACTGAAATAGAACCATTATATTAAATGTACAAAGCCATTCAAAGGATAGCGCAATTCAAAAGTAAGTTTTCAGCATGACGAGGGTTATTATTAATCAAAAATAACGCTTTGGGTTCCGAAAATTTTACGCTCACAATAGCACTTTACTTGCTGACAAAACTCATTTAAGGTCGTATGAAGCGTCCCTTTTTGCAATTGAGCAAGATTTTTTTTATATTTAATAATAATCTAAAATCTTGTTAATTTATAATTTAAATTATTTTATTTTCGTGGTAAAATTTTGCATGGGTAATTTAGAACAAAATAATGAAACTATAAATCTACTTTTCAGTCATATTCATATTTCTAATTTATTCTTTTCGTTTCTACTGCTTCGTCTAAAAACTTTCAGTAAGCTTAAATTATTTAAAAATACTTTCATATCTATTATCTGTTCTTCCATAATTTTAATTGAATGTAGATAAAATCAGTCATGTAATTAAATATGTTAGCGTAATACAGTAATTAATAACACTGCAAACTAACGTATTGTGCAGAACGCGTAAAAATGTATCGAATGGATTAAAAAAACAATGACTCAGTTTATAATGATGTAGAGATAAAATATTTTATTTCTTTTCTCAGAATCACTAGTTGTAGTGTAATTCATGCGACTCCATATTAAATTAGACGCATAGAGCTCCGCCTTCACATTTATAACGATATCGGGTCGTTTTCTCGTATTCTGCGTGTCGGTCGTTATTCTGACTTCGTATTTGAATGGTGTACCGTTAGCAAACAAGCCGAGAAGGGAAACGTTGATAACCGCCATGAGGATGGAGATAATTTTACGACGAACTGCCATAGACCCGATAAGAAGTGATGACAGCCACTTCAGACACTCGTCGTGTAGTCTCGCACAACTTTTCCCTTTGCGATCGCCGGCCGAATATATCGATCGGGGTGTATGGTTGTGTTGGCAACCCTTTCGGATTGTGAGATTTAATCGGTGCGGATTAGCACCGTGGCAACAATGCGAGTGTGTACTAAATGGATGATTCGCAGTAACATTTCTAACACTGTATAACAATATTTAATAATAAAAAATAAGATTAGTATATTAAATAACATTTTTAGTTGTATTTATAAATTCTTTGCTGTACAGTTTTGCAATTTTTTTTTTTAATTTGGCAAAACATAGATAAAATATTAAAATAGCATTTAAATTACCGTTTTAAGATAATATTTAGGCTTTTAGATTTAAAAATATTTAAATTATTTATTATGATGCTACACGGTTAATGTTGAACTGGCGGCGAAACAACCGTTGAGTGACCATGATAATATGAAAGGTCTGTGAGCATAATTTATGTGGCAAAGTTTTAAGGATTATCGTTTAAAGGCTGCATTGCTAAGGGCAAAGCCCAGACGGCGAACCTTTTGCGAGTACTCTGAGGTTCTATGTGGGGCTTGTATGGTTTTAACTAACGCAAAGATAAGCCTTAGTGGTGAGCGTGACTCAACTGCGTGTTGCTTGTTGCTTAAAATGCCTGTTAGAGCGGCTTCTTTAGAGATTTAAATCTGTATGCCTTATGCTTTATAATAAATGGGGTAAAGTTAATCAGAAACAAACAATACTCACAAATGAGTATTAACCACTAGACTGAAGGCATGAAAATCTGATATCTATATAATTAATTATAAACTATCAAGTTCAAAAATTTGCATTCAATATTTGTCGCATTGTAGTTGGGGCTAGTTTTTATTATTAGTGAATTTTTATTAATATAAAATTGTGTGCTGTAGATGGTATCTGTGTTGTTATTTAAGGCTTTTTGGACTACGCTATTCTGACCCTATATGGATGACTCATCAGAATTAAAATTTATTACTACTTATTTTTGTATTTGTGACACATGTTGGCCGCCAAAGTATCAAAATAATAATAATACAAATATTATAAATAAGAAATTATATATTTAAAGCACAAAAATCATTTTTAATATAATAATATACAATTGTGTATAGGTTTTACATTTAAAAATTTTATACAAGAATACTTATTATTAAATTAATTAAAGTATATCTTATTATTTTTATTATTTATCTTAAATGATAAAATATAACATATTAATAACAATATGAGAGAAAAATAATATTTTAAGAATTAAGGCAAAACATTTTTAACTTTATGTCAAGTCGCATAAGGGCCCAGTCAATATACCGTGAGACTCGTTTTTTAATAAAAAAAAATATTTACAAAATTGTTTTTAAATGCAAATTAGGTTTCTAAAAACTTTTTGCATATGACATTTTTCAGTTGGATTTCATTTTGCAAAGTTATGACACTTATAATTTTTAAATTGGCCGTCATTTTGTAAAAAAAACGTATAAAGGGTGCTTGGTAGTTCTATACGATACTAAAAAATTTATTTTTATTCTTGAAAACCAAGCAGTTAAGAGCGTTAACTCTTCTGAAAGTCTCAAAATGGCTCGTATGGGGGTCCGATCGAAAACATCGCTTGTTTTGAAGCAAAAACTATTTTTTTTATATTTTATTTGGATGTAGTTTAGGCTTCTATACGTTTCATGTATAGCAATCTTTTCGTTAAAATTCAAACCTACTGAGCAACGAGTGTTTAAATTTTTATACTTGTCGCCATTTTGCAAAAAATTGACACATTGTATTTTGCTAACAAACATACACAGGATGCTTAAGAGTTCTATACTGTCAAAAAAATTGAACTTTAAATATGTAAAAATAAGCTCACACTGACCTTAACTATTTTGCAAGTCTTATGAGCGTATGTATGGCGGGTCGATCGACTCATAACATTAAACGTGTTTTGGAAAAAAAAACTTTTTTTTTTAATTTTTAATTTTTTTAAGCAGTATCGTAAGTATATTTGAAAGCTCTATTTCGTATCAAAAATTCAAGTCTATATCTTTAAAAGGAACCAAATACGAGCGTTAACTATATGCCAAGTCGCATAAAAGCTCGTTCGGGGGCCCGGTCAATATACCGTAAGACTCGTTTTTTAATAAAAAAAAATAATTAAAAATTATTTTTAAATGCAAATTAAGTTGCTTAACACTTTTTAAGTACAACATTTTTCAGTCAGATTTCATTTTGCAAAGTTATAACACTTTTAATTTTTACATTGGCCGCCATTTTGTAAAAAAAATTTATATATTTTTTTCATACAAAACGTATAGGGGGTGCTTGCTAGTTCTATACGATACTAAAAAATTAATTTTAAATCTGTAAAACCAAAACGTTAAATCTTCTGAAAGTCTCAAAATGGCTCGTATTGGGTCCGATCGAACTGATACATCGCTTGTTTTGAAGCAAAAAACTATTTTTTTTATATTTTATTTGTATGTAGTTTAGGCTTCTAAACGTTTCATGTGTAGCAATCTTTTCGTTAAAAATCAAACCTACTGAGTTACAAGTGTTTACATTTTTATATTTGTCGCCATTTTACAAAAAATCGACACATTGGATTTTGCTAACGAATATACACAGACATATCAAATATATTAATATATAACAAATGTAATAATATATAATATATATATATTAATATATTATATATAACGAACATATCAAATATATTTTATTATAGTTTATAAATAAATGAAAATCACTTTTGTAACTTCCCATAGATATAGAAAAAAATATTTTCAACGTAAGGTTGAAAACAAGCAGCGGATGCGAGATACGATTTTATGATAATATTAATATATAAATTCTTAGAATTAAATCATGTCCTTAAGACTATTTTCTCAAAAGTATATATTCTGAAAATATAAACAATATAATTTTTTGATAAAATATGACGAGAGATATTGTATATTACCATTATTATTATTGATTAATGTAATTTTAGACATTTAATAATATAAAACGTGAAATAATATAGATTTAGGCTCACTAAAAAAATATTTTTAATTATATTTAAAAATGTATTAAGATAGCTGATTTATACTAAAAGCGGTTCTTTTAAGTATAAATAATTTTTAATCTAATATGAACCTTTGTGTTTTTAAATTTCTATAAAGTTTGATATGTATTTAAGAGATCGAAATTAGCGAATATTAAATACTTATAATTACGATCGATCGATTACGATTATTCTGATTATACATATTGTTATTCTGGTGATCAATTTAAATAAAGCTAGGTTGTACATATTAGGTATAAAAATAATATCATATATATTAATGTATTTAATAAGATCAATAAAAAAACGATTTTATTTACACTTTCATAGCATATTAGTTATCGAAAAATTGTGGACGTAAAGTATGTTTCAAACCTTACCAATTTTAATAATCAACTAAAAACAACTACCTGATATGAAATTTAAACGCTTTTTTTAATATTAATGAATAGCTAAACTTTTTCAATTTAAAATAAAATAAAATTACACCCATAATTATCAAATTCTCGCAGATTTTCCAGCAAAAAAACCCCAATCTTCACATAATATTTCACTCGGAGTGAAAAAAGAAATCTCGAAGCGGTCTTAATTTAAAAATGCAAATACGTGAATCCCCCCCCCCCACTCACCGCAAAAGAGGAGACGTAATTAATTATAAAAGGATGAGTTATGACAGTCGTGTGATTAATTTAAATAAAAATGGACGGTGGGGTCGAGACGATGATGGATGTAACGGGACCGCGACCCCCGATATGCGCTCCTGACGAGCCGGGAAAACCGGGAAAGCCGCAAAAGCTTGAGCCAGTAGCCTCTGGGCCCCGCGACTGAGCGGAGGCTTTCGCCGGCCGCAGCGCGTCACGTAAACACGTAAACGTAAACAATAAAAAAATCTCGGGAAAAATATGGAAAAACTATTGGGCGCTCCACCCTAACTTTCAAGTTGAATTTCGCCGATTGATTAACGCGTGTTTTGTGCTAGATTTGTGTTTTATCAATACTATCAAATATTTTCGCGCCAGTGATTCAGGTTTTAATATTAAAATGTAACATATAGAGGGAATATGATGCTATTAAATTGACTGAAGCAATGTATATTGAGTAATACTTATCAATTTGTATTTAATTTTTTTTTAATTGACTGTCTAGAAGTATTGTGTTTGTGTTGATATTAAAGTAGATATCTTTAATGGAATAAATATATCCCCTCTGTATTGTTTATATATATCTCGAAAGGTTTTTCTTATACATAAGACTTACACATCACTTAAGTTTAAAATAAATTATTTGGTAATTGCTTATGTAATGGCATAAGTGCCATATATTTATGATACACTTATGCCTTTATAAATTTATTTTTTACCAACACATGTTTGCTTTTTGAAATATTCAAACTTAAACTTAATTTCTTATTAACAATTTACAAGGGCTTAATATTTGAAATGGAATCGGTATAAGTTATATAAAAAAGATGTAAAGTGAAAACGTAGAAATTTTTTTTGAAAAAAACATTTTTTTTACATAAATTATGTTAGGTTTATGATATATAATATTTTAAAAGCAATAGTTTTATTAATAGGTAATAGCATAAATATATATATACGTTATTTAATCATAGCTTCAACTTAGTTAATTAAGATTTAAAGTGTGAACTTTTAAAGATACACTAATTTTCTTCTATGTATATTAAAATATATCTTTTCTGTCAATTGCAGTGCATTAAAAAAAAATAACAAATTAACAAGTTTATTAATGTTAGTGTATTTTATATTTTTTCAAAGCTTTTTTTTACATTATTTTGAATACATTCTTATTGTTTTTTTTATTGGCTTAAGTGTTTGTAATTTTTATGGCTATGTTGATTTTTGCATATATTTTAAACCATATATGCATAACTATAATCCGCCATAATGGGAAGTTTAATTATATAATAATCAGTAACTCTTATCTCACAGATATGATAGAAACCAACTAGGGGTTGATATAGAATTTAAACCCAGATCCTTTAGGTATTAGTCATCGACTTATACCACTAATCTATTGTACTGCTTTTCAATTTACAACAGTTATATCCTACGACAGCTCATTATTTTTTTTATGAACATATTTAATAAAATATTATATAATAGCTTAAATTATATAATATTTGAGTTTTTTGTATAGTGATTAATATATGTACACAGTTTGATAAGCTAATGAACGCGTTGACTTTGATGCAATATGTTAAAGAATTTAAAAATTCCATAACCAAGCGTGCATACATTACAATAAAACCACGTTTATAAATATATATAAAAACATTTTTCGCCGACGACGACGGTATGCGGCACGCACAGGCAACGAAGTAGCATACACGTATTTTTTCAAAATCTTTTTAATTTCATTGGAACCATTGAAATTCTGATTCTTATAATTCAATACAAAATTATATAATTTTTGCCCTTAAGCAAATGAAAAATAAAAACATCTGATCTTATATTTCAATATCGGCTTTAAAACAACATTAATTCTCAGAACAGCTGTTTTACTCACTTCCAACGATACATGAATTTATTGTAAATTACATATTAATCACAATTTTTCAAAATAATAAAGATAAGGTAGATGCTCTCAAGATTGCATTAATTTATTTAACGGACTTGTAACATGTATATAGCAGGCTCGGGCGGTTATCTACTTTCTCTCTCGTTCGCTCGCGTGTTAAGTGACGAGAGTGAGTGAGAGATAAGGGCATGCGGAACGCATGTAACGCACAGTTTTATCTCTCACTCACTCTCATCATTTATCACATGAGCGAGCGCGAGCGAGAGTATCTCGCCGATCGCGCCTGGTATATAGGTGTATTATTGAAATACTAATAGGTACGAAGGAATAGCGTAATTCGTAGCGTCTTAAACTAGTAACTCCGAGCTTGAGCGGCACTAAATTTTTTGTTTATAAAAAATGCGCTAATTTAAAAAAAAACCGCCCCAGCTGCAGTAACATATATTGATTATTCTATAGCACATAAAATTTATAATTAATAATAAAGATGTCACCGATTCCCAGATTTTGGTGTATCAATTATGTCTGATTGACTAACTCAGTTTGTACAGATTTGTCCGTTGTAACGCATTGGACTTACGCCTGTTAGATTAAAACGGAAGTTTTAATGAAAAATAAATATTTTTTTTTTAAATAGGAAAACATTTATTTCCAATTATAAATATATAAAAATATGTATCATTAGAAAAACTTTAAAAAATATTTCATAAGTCACATTTTGCGTCGCATTTCGTAATAAGTATACTTCACTAAAAAGGTCTTGAATCGTGCTTTTAGTAAAAGTTTCTAGAAATAATTGTGCACAGAATATAAGCATTTTTTTAATAAAAAAACTGTATTTTAAGCTTCATATTATAATATTTTTAGGTTATTTTCCTTTATTCTTTTTAGTATATCAATTTATTAATTAAAACTTCACCTTTTTTAGATTCGTGAATATGTGCAAAAGTCATAAATCGTGTGTCAATAACATATGGTTTATAAATATATAGCAACACGGTTTTCGTCTGCGTCGTTCCATGGCGCCTACAAAACGCGGTAAAAAATCTCTCGATTTTAAAATCTACATCGATTTTGTCTATATTGACTTTAAATTAGGGTTAGACATTGAGTTGAGCAAATAAAAATAAATCTATGTTCAAGTGTGTATTTATGAATGTTTGGATGACATATAATATATATGTACATCTGTATGTACTATATAAGTATGTATATGTAATGTTTAATATTATAATACATTTTTGATAGTGTATTTTAAAAGACATTTCAATATAATTTTTTATTAAATTATTCTTAGAAATATTTCTTGTTATTTAAAACATTTTATATTCCTATCGCAATAGGGCTTAAATTGTGTTTTTTTATGTACCGTAGTAAATGCATATTTTGTGATCGCGATTGGAATATATTATTATTATTTAGGTGTACAGAAGAGCCAACTATAAAATTTACGATTTGTATTTAAAGTATAGACCTGTAACTCAATAGCTTAGTGTCTTTTAATCATTCTTAAATTATATCTTTATTTTAATAAATTTAATTATTAAAATATAGCATTATTTAGATTTTGTATTTTTTGTTCTTGAAACATGAAACAAAGACATTTCAAGTAGGATAAAAGTTTAATATTTAATATCAGTACTTCGGTTATCTAAAAACTTTTCGGAATCGAGCTCGTTCAAAATTTACCATATATACAAGATAAGCTTATCGACCATTCAATATGTATGTTCAACTATATGTTATATGATATCGTTTAGATATAGTTACAGTTAGTTAATCAGTTTGAAATAATCATGACTTATTTTTTATAAATATAAATTAAAGTTGGGATATAACGCAGTGGTGATAAAAAAAAAGTTTTAGGAAGAGTGTGATAGACAGAGAACAATTCAATTATGGCTTAAAAATATTCGCTCTGGGAATATAAACCTCGAAAATTAATTTCGAGGAAGGCCTAAAACTATTGTAATCAAAGAACAATAGAAAGCCACAGTGGAAGTTAATTCACACATTTTCATGATTGTTTTTGGCACTTTTCTGCGATAGAACAGATGAGAATTATAACAACTACATTTGTAATTTTATTCTATTTTTTTCAATTTAACTAAAATTTATTAGGTCTTAATTTTATTTTATTGTAAACTGATTGAATATCAAATATAAAGATGTACTTGTAGGCAGATTTTACTGTTGTCAGATATTGGTAATAAGTTGCTTGTTAATATTTATCAGTATTCATGAATACTATTTTCATTTGTTTTTGTAAAGTAAAGCGCAAAATTACGAGCGCAAAATGCAACAAAATGAGCGTTTCGCCAAAAACAGTTATTATGTTAATATAATAATATATTCTTTTGCGATTAAATGAGACAATAATAAACAACTGTTGCTAAGCATTCTACGCAAAGTTCAGGCAAAAAGTGATATTTGAGAGAGTTTCGCATTTATTTACAATTTCAAAACAATAAGTCTATTAAGAAGCATTCTCTTCTTCTCCACCGAACTTTATTTAACAATGCTTTATGAGATATTCGAACGAGAAGATGCGAGCTCGGTCCAAAATCAAAATTTACGACAAGCGGTCGCCAGCACGGCGAAAAAAGAACGACTTTTTATATATCCACACTGTAAAAGCATAAACTATGCGAATTTATTATTTCGTCGTCTGAGAGGGAAATTCGTCGTCGTCATTTCGCGTTGTTGCTGCGTATCAACGTTTACGGTTACGTACACGTAGCTATATAAAATAACTTTGCAATTTCATACACAGAGTACTCGATCGTACCTAAGAGCTCTCAGGTGTATTTTCCTCGAATTTACAATTGCGAGTGTACACGTAAAAATTTATCACGTATGGCACACTTAATATCGTTGTAAATTTGTTTCGTTCATATGTGCGCTAGCTGTGCGGGGGAGGAGCGTCAAATATGGGCGGTTAAACGGAAATTGTATTATAATAATTAAACATTAAAAAAGTGATATTATTATCATATATTCGGAATGTAATATTTTTTAACGTCTAAGTGAAATATTTATATTTTTACTTAATTTATTTAATCGATAACAGAAAATTTACTTTTTATTCCCAGTTATAAAGAGTGTATTTTTTTGATAAAACACATAAAAATCGTGGTAATCGCCACGATAATGGAAAGATAATTTTATACCATTAGTTTTTAAATATGATTAGCGCCGCGGCTCGCTCGATTGAAGCACAATTTGTGGCTGTATATCGGAAATAACGCGGCGAATGTTGGCTTCTGGGATGTCTAGCGTTTTTGATTTATCGGCGTAGAATAGCGACTACACATATCTATACAGAAAATAATCCAAAGGTGTTAAATCACACGATCTTGGAGGCTCATTACGCGATATTAGGAGTTCATCAAATGTTTCCTTAAATAAATTGATTATGGCGCGCGCTGTGTGGCTTATTGTGCCATCTTGTTGAAACCAAAGCTTTTCCACATTAATGCTATTTAATTGGGGAACGAAAAAGTCAGTAATAATAGATCTATAGCGCTCTTCATTAACTGTAACGTTCTGGTCAGCATTCTTTTTTAAAAAATATGGACAAACGATTCCACTAGCTCATAAAGTACACCAAACAGTGACTTTTTGTGGATGTAATTGCATATTAATAATATCTTGTAGATTTTATTCACTCCAAATTCAGCAATTTTGCTTGTGACGTAGCCATTCAAACAAAAATGAGCTTGATCGCTGAACAACATTTTTTGTTGAAAATGAGGATCAAAAACAATCTCGTTTTCGGCTTATTCACAATTAAAAAGCCGCTTTAATTCTTGCACGAACTCGATCTTGTATGCTCGTAAACTAATATCTTTCCGTAAAATCTTCCATTAAGTGTATGGACACAAATCCAACTGCTGGCGAATCGACTCATTCGGCTACTCCTCAATACCACGCTCTACAGCAGAAACAACTTTTGTGTGCACTGTACGACGTCTCTGCGGATGCGTATTATCAATTAGAGTATGCCTTGTGCGAAAACGGTCTATTTTTATTTAAATTACTTGCTCGGATAGACATTTATGTCGACAGTAAAATGGACGTAGTGCAAATTTTGTGAACTATGCCACGATTTTTGAAATAAATTTGCATAATTTGCAAGCGTTGTTCTGCTGCAACTTTATTCATAGTGAAATAGCAAACCAAACCGAGCACAAATCAGCTGTTAGCTGGCAAATTGGCAGTCGCTAGAAAAAGTGTTGCTAATTCAAAATACGAACCTCTAAAAAAATCTTTATATTGCATTTACTTATTTTTAAAATGATCAGCTTTTATGTATTTATGTTTATATCTATCCCCTTTTTATCCATATTACGGCTTATAATAAGTGAGAATTAAATAAAAACTATCTAAACCAAAATTCAACCAATAGGAGAGCGCAAAAATCAATTATCTATTTTCAAACCAAAACCTAAAATATTCTGTTCAAACCAAAACCTTAACTAAATGAATTTATTAAGCTCCAAAAAATAGCACCGCCTTTAGGGTGTACCATTATGACATAAAACTTTTTGGATTGGTTTTTCTGAGAAAATGTAATATTATTGTTGTCGCTTCGCTGAATAATTTATTCATGGTTTTTTTGCATTATTTATAATATTCAAGAAAAATTCTTATTATTTATTTAATTTAAAAATAACTCTAATAAAACAGTAAACCGAGTCAAATTAGCCGGGTTTGTTTTAGATTTAACCGAAAAACTGCTAAATCGGTTTGGAAGCTCTGGAAGGAATTTCTCGGCTTTCGAAAGATTTCTCGGCTTTCGAATTTTTCTGTCGAAGTTCATCACTTTGGGCGTTGACTGAGCAGCGTGTTTAGTGTTAATGTATTTCCAGAACACTTTGGGATCATTTTTAAAACGATTTAGGCAACTTGTGATATATTTTTTTAGTAAATACAGATTGTTTAAATAATTTAGGTTGTTATGTGTTTTTAGAGAAAAACAAACTTTAATTTAGAAAATAAAAAAAGTTTCACAAAATACAATTCATAACCGTATATTATTTTATGAATATTATTTTATATATTTTTAAATATAAGGTTTGTCCATTATAAACGATTTCATCCTAAATAACATTCCACAATTCTCTGTAATTTTACGCTCTTTAATTTCAATTTAATATTCATCCGAAGAAATTCAATATTTAACAGGTTCTTAAAACGCACAATCAGCAGTAACGAACGACAATTTCAACTTCTCTAATTATCTCAAAAACGGTCGTATCCCACTGATTGATACAAAATTATAAGGCAGACACATACACATAACCACAAATACACAGACGCACCAAAACATCGGTATCCGATTGTCTTGAATAAAATATAAGCTACACGTCCCGTTTCGCGTATTTCCGTGGGTGTATTCCCATTTTAATTTTCTTTTCGTTGCTCGTATTGCTTTTTCACCCATTCCCTTGACCAGATTGAGAAGCGCTGAGAATCGTTTGAATTCGGTATGAATTTTGCGCGTCAGCGAGATGTTATCTTTGGCCTTATTTATAGTCTAGAACTCGTTTGTGAAACTTATGCGACCTTAGAACAATAACAACGGGTTTCTTGACTAGCTATGATAGTTGAATATTATTGTATAAAATATAAATATAAGTCACGCGCAGTCACTGGTTTCGCTTTAAGCTTTTGATTAAAAGTTCGCGACATAATTAAATCGCGCTTTTTGTTTGTTGCTTACTGTTTAATTTGATTGCTATCCTATGCGATGTTCACAATGATAATTATTATTAAAACAACGAGAATCGCGGTTTATATAAATATACATAGTGTAACAAAACCTTTTATGTGCCATAATTTTCATAGTAAAATTAGTTAGATAAAGTTAATCTCAATGTTTGTAAATTCCACCTTTTGCGCCCGGAATATAAACTAAATAAATATAAAACGCCGTGTGTGTTAATAAATATCTATATGAACGCAAGGTAAGTTAAACCCAAAATAAGGCATGGCCCCACATGGGCTTTCGCTTTTCTGAATTATGAATCTGCCTCCTTAAACAGGGCTTCACCCTCCAAATAAGGTACGTAATAATAAAATTCAATATTGTATTTGAAAAGAAGAGATGGGGTGTGAAAATTCAATTAAGTCATATCAATACACCTTACTTTAACTAATATTCAATACCAGAATAGTACGATTGAATTATTAACGGATAGGTATCTTAACCAGTAGTAAATTATTTACGTAATATTAACATATTAATTTTTGATTAAAAATAGTATTAGTATTAACACATCATTATTAAATACTATGTTACTGTTTTTTCGATTCCTGAAATATATAATTTTTTGAAAAAGAAATTTTGCTTTCAATTTCACTCTATTATTATTTCTAAAAATTCATTTTATATTTTTTTAATACGTATAAAGCATTTCCTATGAACTAAATGTACGACCTAACTACATTTTTTCATTATTCATTACGATATTCATATGTGAGTTTAGAAAAGTAAACATTATCTGTGATGATCGATTAGAATTAAAATTATGTAATAACCACTAATTCTGATCTCTTAGATACATTAAAAATTAAGAAACCTCACTAAAGTGTTTATGAAATTCGAACCATGGGTTTTCAGGTCAATAGTCAGCGACTTATTTATCTTATATTAATAATTTTTTCATGTCGTTGAATATTTTTTCATTAAATTTGTTTCTTCATTTCTAGTATAAAAATTGTTTATATTTGTACATACTTGTGTATAGCGTTTGAAAATTTTATTATTTGCTAAGTTTTATTGTCATATGTATTAAATATCCATCTAGTTATGAGACTTGAGTGTTTTCACTAATTAGTGCATTAGTGTTATTAAAAATAAAATCCTAATATTATATTTAAAAAAAAAAATATCTTGTAGCTGAATTAATTTAAGATTTATGCATATTTTTCAATATATTTTAAATGTTTTATTTAATAACCAATTTGTCTTAATCTTTTCACATATTCTATAAATATTTTGTTTTCAAAAATTAAATTAAAAAAATGCTTCTCACAATAAAGTTTGTTTAAATGTTATCGCTTTAATAATCAAAACATACATTTTTTCTAAGCTATTGATCTAAGATATATTTAGTTAAAAATCAGATGATTATTTTATTATTTATACAATTTTATGTATTAGTTTTTCATTATATGAATAAGCGCTTCCGGTTGTATGTAAGACCAGTAAGGTTTGTTAAACAAAATAGTCGCCGGAAAATCTGATAACAGTTTATTTATATTATGTAGCAACTAAAAGTAGAACTTTTAAAATGATTAATGCAAGAGGTAAATGACAATAGTGGTTTTTACGCAAGTTAGACGCCTTGTTTATCGCTATTATTTACGCGTAAGAGGGTAGTTTTTCTGGAGCTTATGAGGTGTTCTGTGTAATTTTTGATTGATATGCATTAATCTATATAATTTAATTTATTCTAAAAAATCTCAATTATTATTTAAAATAATTGTTTTATTATTATTCAAGAAAGATAAATCCCTATTTTGCACAAGTACTCAATAATTTTTGTATTTAAGGTATTCTGGTATTACTTATAGATCATGTTTTTATTTATACGTAATATATTCGTATATACAATAAAACATAAAAATCACACAAATACAGTGGAATATGAAAAAACATAATATTTTATCGCTGTTGTGCAGCAAATCTACCTTTGCTATTATTTTGCTTTAACCCTTTACACGCCAGCCAATTTTTATGAGACACCTAGTATTTCTCTTAACGCGACGGTATCTCTTTCTAAAACTACATATAAAATACTTGGTTTATTAATATATGAAGTTACTACAATAATCTTTATTAATAAAAAATAATTTGTAATTAATAGAACATTAATTTGTTTTAAAAAAATCAACAAGTTACTAACCGGTGGGTCACTGGCATTATATGATGCGAATGTTTTGATGATTTTTTTAGGTAAAAACTTTGGTTTTTCATTACCATTTTTTTTCTAAGCTTGAATCTATTCAGTATGTTGTGCTGTACTCATTCTTAGAACTGAGGTCATTAAAACTGCTATTTCAAACATTATGGAATTATGGAAAGGAAATACTAACTCGCATTGACAGAGGGTCTAATAATAGAGGAGATAATTCAGTGTTGAGCAATTGTGTTAAAGATTTCACGGAACACCTGTTAGCACATCCGTTCTGTGGCGTTAATCACTCGCAAGATCTAGTGATATCTTGCCCAAAAACAATCTAGCGTATATCTTGCCCAAAAACAACTATTGTCATCTTGCAATATTATTAACGGTCTTTGAAAGTGTTTTGATTTTATTTTGTTATACATTTTCAGTTTTACTTCAAAGCGTAAATATATTTCGTTGGTAAGAGCAGCAAACAATGCAATTGGCCCACCAACATCCGCATCTGTAATTCGTCAGAGCTGTCTCAAATAAAGAATATAAAAAATATGACATCTTGTTACATCAGACAGTCAGAGAGAGTCTCAGAGAACAAACAATCTCAGGCAGTTAATTTTGACTCTGAGATGTCCATTATTTATTGTATGCTTTATTGTTGTTGTACATCCCTTTGAGGTCATTCTCTTACAATTACTAAGTTGCATATATTTATATTTATGAGCTGAATCACAATCTCACAAATAAACACATAGTATTTTGATATTTGCACGCATGATTTCACGGCCCATTTGCCCGGGCATCGATCACGTGATTACGTTTTTTCGCGATAAAGAAGAGCCGAGAGCGAACGTAGTAGCATTAATTGCACATTATCATCATTGCCCTTTTCCCGGGCGATTCCTTCTCCACTCTCTTCCCCATTCTCAGGCAGCCAAAGGACACAATGGCTTTATATAGTGTCCTGGAGGGGCCATGTAATGGCGTCGATAACTCTCGGGCCGTAAAAGTTTTTTTGCTGTCGCGACTTTACATTCGGGAGAGAAGAAGGAAACGCACCTTAAGCATAAGCGGGGCCCCATATGAGTTACGGCTCCACCACAATAAGCTTGGACGTGTATTTTTTATGACGCAGCCTCCAAGTTGAGAGGATAAACTTTTTACTTACACTAATGCCTGTAATCGTATTGTGACAATGCCTCAAGTCGTATATCATATTTTTTTGACAAAGGCGTTTGTCGCTTGGGTTGTTTGCTCAAAAGAATTAACGTAATTATTTACGTGAATTATAAAAATTAGGGTGGTTATCAAATTCGTCGAGGTTGTTTATCATTTCGTTGTATGTTTTATTTGGTCTCTATTATTGTGTTTTAAATTTATTTAATATTTTTTTTTGCTCATTTTTATTTATCTAATTTGTAAATAAATAGTTATTTTGTTCTTTTAAACTTCCAACCACACTTTTAGATATTTTTATATTGAGTCATTAAATATATCCTTGTGCATTATCATATTATAGATAAGTGCTTTTAATATTAGGAGGTAAAATCTTTCCTAATGAATGAAATAATTTTTAAAGTATTACTTTCTTTGTAATATATCTCTAAAGAACTTTGAAATTATTTTTATACGTTGATTTTTTCTCTTTAAGAGACACCAAAACTTTTTTTCCAAGATTTAATTTGAAATGAGTCTATCGTTAATCGCATTTATTATCTAAAACCTGTAGAAATCTTTATATTTTATTTTTAAAGCTATACAAGAGTGTTTTTTTAAAAAATATTTATCTAATCAGTGAACTCTTTAATCATTCACTGTTTCATGTATTGCTTTAATTCAGGCTGAAAGTGGTGAATCAAAGTCTCTCTAGTAGTAAAAATACTTTCAGAAGCAGTAAATCTTATTAGGTCTAAAAAACTAATGCATAACTGATTATCCGTCAGAAGGTTTTTTTGACAATCCTATTTTTTTATTACTAAACAAGATTGATATAAGATTCCCATAACCTCTATTTACCAGAACGATATACCAGTGGTAAAAATCGGTAACTAATACACGAAAAACATAGATTATAATTATTTATTTTAATCTTTAGTGTATTTTTATTTCCACCGTGGTTCTCCCTTTTGAACTAGGACAGAAAAATGCATCATTTAATGTTATACTATAAATTCTAATGAAATCTAAATATTTTAAAAACAACCACTGACATAGCCAACTTTTGCCCCTCCCTTGAAAAAGCTGAAATAACTCCTCTAGGTACATGAGCATATAATAAAGAAAGTTTTCATTTTAAATTTATTACTTTTGATACAACCTAAAGGAAGCGAAATTTTTGGGTTCTTTTAGGTTAGGTTTTGGTTTGAACAGAAAATTTACGTTACGCAACTATAACAGATGTAAGGATCGAGTATCTTTTTATGGTGGAAAGTATCTGTTTTATAGTGGAAAGTAATAATACAAGTGAAAATGTTTTTTATGTATGCCTTATATTTCTTTATTTATTTGTAGTGGAATAATTTATTTGACTTGAAGTATGTTTATTATTAGTGCAAATTGTTTTGATTAACACTTAGAGCGGTATCGCCGTACATGTACGGTGGTCGATCGTTTACTGTTTAAAGGTATCATAGATAGTTATATATTTACTCATTTATCTTATATAGTTAAATATTTATAGCATTTTTTCATTTAGATTTAATTTAATTGATTTTTATAGAAAATAATACTAATAAATTCAAGAGTATAAAATAAATTAATTTACCAAAAAATATTATATATTAATTTTATAAAAAATATTATGAGCTTCTGATTTGATATAAAAAAATTATGGAAAAATACGTAAAATTAACTCACTTCCATATGTATACTAATAAATTAACAAATGTATATAAATTAACTCACTACTTTAAGGTTTAGGTTATTATTATGATCTTGACTTGAGGTTATTATTTTATCACCCAAAATAAAATAGCAAAATGCATAAATATTTTATAACCTCGAAAATGAAAATAAAAAATGATTTTTAAGTAATGACATATGAATTAAATATCTCAAGACTTACTAAGTAGTTATAGATTAGGTTGTATCGCATTTGGCTAGCTAAAGCCTGCAATATTGCAAAAGATTATTTAAAATAAATATGAAATTTTTAAACTATGATTCACTAATATGCTATTATCTTATCATTATTCAAATTCATATTTTTTCTGAAGTCTGCATATATAATATACTAATTACTGCTGATTTTTTAATAAAAAAGAGTTTCTATAAAGTACAACAATATTTGGTTTTAAATTACGTAGATTTTAGTTAACAATAATACGTTTTAAATTTAATTTAACAATATGCAAAACAAATATTTTCAATGAGTAATAAATACGGAAAACTTTTTGTTAATTAGTACGATATTAGTTTTTCTTATAAAAAAGCATTTTTAATAAATAATAATATAAAAAATATTTTTAATAAATTATTAAATTATATTAATAAAATTGCTCTTTTACGTCATACGATATATTTTGATAGCTGTGATGATCTTTAATGCCAAGTTAATTAATACCTAAATATAGAAATATTTTGTACTTTTTAAAATGAAAATTCAAAAATGATACTACTTTATTAATGCCCTTTTCTTTTTATATTTTTTTGTATTTTATATAACCAAGGGTATGACGATTTTGTTACACGTTTAAATTCAATATTAATATCAAGTCAGTTTGACAATACTGTCAATACTGAAACGCAATGAAGAATGCTCTTTGATAGTCGATACTGCTTCATTTTTAATTCTATTTATTTTAAAACAAATAACACTAAAAAATCTGACACTATGGATAAAATTGATATTAAGTTTAATAACTCTAATAATTCCAAACATATAAATTTATATATGCTTTTGAAAAGATGTAGGGCGTTTATAATGTATTATAATTTAAAACTAACTGTAAATTATAGTCGTGAATAAGATCCTGTTAAGCGGATTTTATTACATTGCAAAAAATATGCAAGGAGTTTTAAAAAAATATATATAAAACGACAAACGTTTTACGACTGCCATCCAGCCGCCGCGGTCGTGTAACAAATTTAGGATATCCTGGTGAAGGTACTTCCGCCGGAACTGTTTTGGCTCTGATTACTTATCACGGTGACGATTTATGGCCGCTAAAAGGAAAATTGTGGCGAAAGGGTATTCAAACAGGGACGGAAACTGCTATTGCTGACAACGCCACGTTAAAATAGAGATTAATTTGATGCCAAGATTTATACTTGCGAGCTTATTTATGAAGCTGGGTCTAGACTTTCAATTCTCCGTGAACTCGATAGACGTTTTAAATAATTAATTTACGTTGAAATACAATAGCTAACTCGCTATTTCAACTTTAAGCGACACGGGTATATTAATTGAGTTAAGTAAAATATAAATAAGTTTCGGAATTTCTGCCGGAGTAGTTGTATTAAAATCATTAAATTATGTTTGTATAGCAAATGCCATTAATACATATGTGTAGCAAATCGATTTACAAATATTTGAATATCAAATTCGAGTGGTAGCAATGCGTCGTAAGGGTTTAACGCGACACTTGTTAATTGAAAATCAAATTGAACCTTGCACGCTAATAGTATAATAGTACATGATCGTATTCCTTACAATATTCCTAATGTTAGATGAACTAGAAAGCACATCTATAAGAGCTATATAGCTGAAATAATTATTAATTATTCTCGCGCATTATTTCAATGTATTACTCAAATATTTTTCTGACAGAATCTAACAATAATTTAACTCTTTTTCGATAAAAGTGATTGCTCTGTATTTCTACTACTACTTCATTAAGCAGCCGGATTGTTTCTAATAAATATAATTTTAGCAATGTGATTTTGAAACGATAGGTTGAATCGGTTTTATGGCCAAAGCTAAAGGCTTTGAATATTTTTTGAGATACAGATAATTAAAGCATTGTTAAGGTGCCTTATATTTTGCAGAACCAAGTGTTGTGATTAAATAATTTATATAAATCAGTACATATCCTTATTCCGGTGTCATGTCCGATTTCAAATATTGGTGACCACTTCTTTGATATGTTGCAAGTTTTACTGCTTTTTATTTTTAATACATATAAGATATTCTCTATGAGCTTTAAATAATAATACAAAAATATCAAGTTTTTTGATAATATGATGATATATAATCAAAAATTATAATTTATATTTCTTCAAAGCATTTACATAAATTAAAATAATGCTTTCACCAATAGAAGACTTTCCAGTAACTGGTTAATCCCTAAAAAAAAATACAAGGTGCTAAAAAGTTTGAGCCAACAGCCATAGCGCAAACATAATAAATTATATCATAACATCCCCTTGGAGGCAGCTGGTGAAGAGTTTTAAAAATATCGTTCTTTAATGGGGTTTTCCGGTTAAAACCCGGCGGGAGGATGCGGTCCATTAATTCGCATATATTTACATACACAATTTTGCGCTTTTGTTGTATATGTATGCGTTTGTTTGTAACTTGTTTCTTCTTAATTCGAAAAAAGTAACATTTTTTTATTACAGTCCTCCGCACCATTTCCACGTGTTTAGCGCTTCTTTTATTATACGGAAGCTGGGCGTAAATCCGAACCGAACCGACTTACTTTATGCTCGGACGTGATTTTATTATATGACTGAAAAATGTGTATGCAACCTTTAATGATCGCAAATAAACTATACACAGCATATGCAGTAAAAAACAGTGTAGCTCAAATTTAAAAAATTAAAAAAAGCGTATTAAAAACATTGAGCAATAGGAAGTTGGTATACACGAGCTCCTTATGTTGTAATGGTTATTGATAAAAACAAATTTGGGCGTCGCACTGTGGGGTATTTGCCCGATTCAGGCGGTTTTAATTGATTCCATAAGTGCTCCTAGTCAAATATATAATATTATAGGTGTTAAAAAATACTTTATAGAAAAAAAAACTTTTTTTTCAAAAAAAAAATTAAAAAAAACTTTTTTTTTTATTTTTCATGAAATAATTTATGCAATTTTATTTTAATAAGTATTTAAAGTATTTCCTAAATTATAGGCCCGAAGAAGAGTAATTCCGTGTTGAACGGTCGTGAGAATTTCGCCGCGTCAAGTGTTAAAAATAAAAAAATAAATTGTATATATCACAAAGTTTGATATTTGCTGTTTTTTTAACAAGAAAAAGTATTTTACTAGTATTTTATCGTACTTGGTATTGTTTTCATTTTTAATTCTGTGTATATTTGGTGATTCTACACAAATTTTTATTTTATTTTATTAGTAAGCGATCCACAATTTGAGGTTTACTGATTTTACCATGGTGATCATATTATTAAAAAATAACAATTATTATAAAACTGTTTTTTTAATTTGACATTAACACGTCACCTAATTAAAAAGTTATAATAGCTTAAAACGTTTAGGTCCTAACTTTCGCGGCCAACGCCCGTCTCATTTTTAAGAATAATGGTATGCAATGTGTTAAAAACCGCAAAAATCCGCAGCCAATTTTACATGTATCATAAAGAGAAAGACCTTAGCTTTATATTGTATATAAAATCTACATTAAAAAATATAACTAATGAACTCAAAATAAGAAAAAAAAATAGAAAAAAGTACTAAAAAATGGTACTTAGTCAAAACAATATTGTGTGTTTGGCAACTTTTATTTTACCTGCCCTTAAATTTTCATAATCGACTTTTGGCCACCCTGATCGAGCAAATACCCTACCGTGCGTCGGTTACTCAGATGATATAACTCGGCTAATGTGTTGTAGACGGTTTATAACATATAATGGCCGATTGTGGAAAAAATATTTCATTCTTTCAGCGGTTACTCAATTTATTAATAACATTAATATGCCAGTTACGAATTTCAATTTTTTCTGTATGCAAATGATTTAAAATTGTTTAGCTGTATTCGATCTGTTGCAGTCTTTTTCTACAGAGTGGTTTAGATTCTCTTTTATCGTAGTCACTAATATACAAGATTAGTGGATTAGTGCGATTTCGCAAAATATTTATGAAAATAATAGTGTTCTTTAATTGTTGATATTTGAAGGCAATTATGCATTTCTTTATAATAAGTAATAAATAGTTATATTATATATTATTTTTGTAACTTTTTTTTAAATGACTTGTTATTTAGAAAAAATAGTATTACTGATTCATTTTTATATTTTAAAATTTTATATTTTTTTAATAAATACAGTCTAAGAGTCGCGATAGCGGCAAGCCATTTTGAGCGAAGATTAAAATATATAATTAAATTTAAGCTTGGAGTCCAGGTGTAAGTCTAGTTATTTAACATTTGTTTCACATTTTACGTTATTGCCTTGTTCCTTTTGAAAAGGTGGCAGCAGAGTTTCTCTACGTTTTGTGAAAATAATTGCTTCTGTTTTAATTCGGTTGATTTTAATTTTCCATCTCTCAAAATATTTATTTAAGATAGAAAAAGAGCTTTGTAATTTAATCGCGATTGGTTTAAGACCGTAAGCATTGCACATTGATCTATTGGATGTCGGCTACGAGTCCGGGTTATATAATTTAATCTTAATATTTTACTATAGTCTTTCGTCTGTTTTTTTGACATTTTAATTACTATGTTAAAGAAATGTATATTTGTAATGAAATAAAAATACTTTGAAAATCTCGTTAGTTAACATCTATACACACAGGAACTAAATTAAAAATGTGTTGCTGAACTATGAATAGTAGATAACATAATTTAACTTTAGCTCATTAGCGGGAACAAATACCTCAATTTTTGCCGACGGCAAAATATCATCAATGTTAATATTTGTTTTTATTAATTACCTTACTAGCGCGTAATGAATAGAATCCAATCAGTGTGCTGATAATGATAAACTGCTTGTTACACACATTCTCACACAGACATATATATACACGTTCATACAGCATATCGACAATGGCAAAATTGAAAATATAGGTCGGCAACCCTTTCCGAATTTATAGTTATTTATTGTCGATCTGGCGCGCGAGATATTCGATGGAATTACTACAGCCCGGACCATAAATCTGTTGTTCGGTTATAGCTAGCGCGGGGCGGTTCAATTGCTATGTGTAAAAATCTCAACCCGGACAATAAAACAAGGAGCTGTGCCGCAACAGGAGGATCGAAGGTGACTTTTGTGGTGTAGTCATAAAATAAAATAGCGAAAAAAACATGGTGTGCCACGGCGGAGATTGGACATCGTTCAACACCCTCGGAGTAATGGCCAGGGTGGTCGTACACTTCTTGTGGATCACGATAGGACTGGTGGCCAGCGTCCACGGTGAGTAATCTATTTTATGTGCCGACGCGTATTTTTGTGTAGTACTGTTTTTTTCTGCCAATGCAAATGTACCGCTCGTAAATATCATCGGAACCCTCCTGAAGGGAAACGCTGGGCTTTTTTTCAGATCCAACTGACGATAAACTGCCTATGTGATTCGGTTTGTTTTTTTATTATTTTTTGGCGTGAAAATTTACGATTGAAATAAATATTTCATATATTTCTGATTGAGTATGAGGGGGCGGCGTAAGAGTGACATTCGATGTATCGAAACAAATACTCAAATGTTATAAATTGCATTTAAATTGTTAGATCATTCCTACTCATTAAGAGATCAGCAAAAACCATTATTAACGTCAACTAAAACATTTAAATAAAATTTAGGTGAACATAGAAAACGATCACCAACATTTTTGATATCATGAATCGTATAAATAAATGTTCTAAAACGTCGCTTACGTTTCCAGACGCGTTCGCTTCAAAGTTGAAAGGCTCTACGTTCAAATTGTTACTCTGTTAACCATATCGGTTTATACACGTTAACCGGCAGATAGATTAATGTTGAGTATAAAAATCACATTACCGTTGTTTCTCCTACAATATTTGGACTTAGTTTTGATATGGTCAAAATTGTATATTTTTATAAAACGATATTTTTACAGGTAATAATAAATGTAGTTTTCTACTTTCTTTAAAAATTATAGTAATAGCTCGCTTTAACGATTAAAATTCAGAAGTATTGCTATTAAAAACCACCAAGATAAGAAACCAACTGTAGCACTTTTTTCTTCATCTCTTTTACTATTATATTTAAAACAATACTACACAATTTATTATAATAAAATTAGATTTAGTAAAAATATGTTCTTTAACATAAAAAATAGTTTTTATTATATTGGGGACTAAAAATTTATTATTTTTGAAAACTTTTAAAGTTTTTTTATATTAGTTAAAAAATATTTTGCTGCACACATTTGATTAAAAAAGGTGTATGAATTAACGCAAAAAATACAATGCTCCCTAAATTATTTAGTTTTTAAATTACATAAAACCTTTATTTTCGAGTGATTTTGAGTAACAGATTGAGTGTTTGAGATTTAATGTTATTATTTTTTCTAAATTTTTTCACGTTTTCATCAGCAAATAAAAAAAACATTTTTTTTATTATAAATTCACTTATAGTGTAACTGTTAATTGTCACTATAAAAAAATATTTAATAATTAATTTGTGTTTCAAGGTGTAAAATTTAATTTATATATTTAATTTTTTTTAAATTTATATAACATAACAATATAGCAAGTTATATTAGGTTGATATAGATACATTTAGATTTCAACAAAGCGGGTATTCAAATACTGAAAATGCGCTTCAATACAATCAATGACATATAATTAACCCTTTCACCGCGTTTGATAGCTCCAGCCGGGACGGATCTAGCTGTCATTAACTTTTGAGCCATATATTACAGTTGTTTAAATAATTACTCTAACGGAATATTAAAACCTTTGTCTAAATATGAACATCTCTTCAGGTTTGCTTAAAAACAGTTGTAGCTATATACAAATTATATATTTTTCAAAAAATTATTGTTTGCCACTTATCATAATTTTGTACAATATAATGTAAATCACCATATTTTGTATAGCAGAACGTTTTTTCAATTTTACACGAAATTTTCGACATATATGCTATGTTTTATGAATTAAAAAAAAGCTTCAGGTATAAATTAACATGTTCAATATATTTTATGAAGTAACCGGACAAGTATATGTATCAAAAACTCATTTATTAATTCCTTAAAAAAAAGCGCCGCGCACAGACGGTGTATGGAAATTATTAAGGGGTAATTTCATTGCAATAAATGGAATAGCTTAGTCCGTAGCTTATCAGACTAATAACTCTGAGGTTGCGGGTTCGAGCCTCGGCAGCGGAACTCGAATTTTTATTTATAAAAAATGCGCTAATATAATAATATTTTTTTTTATTGGTTTTAAATTATATTACATATAATAATTTATAATTATTAATAAAAATGTCCCTGATTCCCAGATTTTTAGTTTGGTGGTTACAACGGAAAATTATTTAAAAATAAAAAAATATACAAGGGTGCGATGAAATATTTTTTAATGTTAAATTTTTAAAAGGGTGTGTAACAGATGCTATTTATTAACTTTTTTGTTATATAAATTGTTTTGTTTAATTCATATTCACCTATGTTGCAAACCTATTTTTAAAAAAAATAAATAAAAAAATAAAAAATATCACGTGGTTTGTCCATAAAAAAATCTACATTATCTAATAGTTGTCAAATAGTCGTTCACATACTACGTAAATAACACAGTAACGCGGGAACGGTTGAAAATGCTTAGATCAACCGCATATCTATGGAATGCAAACATAGCAGAAATATCAATTTAATAAGATGGAATCAATTGAGCAACTACTATATTTTAATATTTTAACTAAAACAACCAGTATTTAACAATAAATACATGCAGTCTAGTATATTTTTTAGTCAAATTTATACTCTACAATATAAGGAACAGCTACACAGTAATTTAATTATATATAATGACAGTAAAAAAAAATCAAAACGAATAAAAAAAATATATTTTAACTAAAAAAGCTGAGGCTCCGGTATTTGTACACTCACTAGCTGCGGTACCTCACGGCAGTGAAGAGCCGACAACTTGTCTGAATAAATGCAATTATCGATTATGCCATTAATTCTGTCTTTATCGTAGTTTATTAAAATATGTTTAGTTTTCTACAGATGTGTGCGGGAAGGAAAATTTTATATGTCCATAATTTTCTTATAAATTTGCGGTCTTTCATTCATTCCATATTTTTATGAAATATAAATATTAAAATCGCTGAAGGCTAAAGGAGGAAAAATATATAAATTAAAGTACGCGAATCGGTCTTCATAAAGTAATAATAAGTAGTAAGTTGAAACGAAAAATGAACCATTTCAAACGGTAACGTTATATTATATAATATATAGACATTGGCACTTATATTGAAAGTAAAATCGTTAAAATGAAAAAGCAAATAATATTACATTAAATTATATTTTTATGTTTATTATTCACGGAAAAATATTTTATTCATAACATGTTATTGAATTTAAAGAGTGTAACATTTATTCTTAATATTTTATAATTATTAGGCATATTTAATTGAGACGCGCGATAATACTAATATTGCATTTTATAAAATTAGATACAATGCTATCTACTGTACTATACAATCGTTTTATTTTTATATTTTTATTCAAAAAATAATATATATTTTACCTGTTTTGAATTTAATTTTTTTTATATGCAGCCGATTATCGAAAAAATATTTCACTCCTTTGGGAGCTCCTCAAGGGCTAGCCTAGGCTCTCTGCTTTTCACGTTATTTATTAATGACATAATCACGGCGGTTATAAATTCAGGGTTTCTTCTGTATGCAGATGATTATTTTATGTTGTTTTTTATTTATTTCTTATTATTTTTAATCTTACTATTATTACATTTTTTTTTGTGTATTTAAATAATACTATGTTTTTTTGAGTATCGTGATATAATGTTACAATGGTTTTAATTTTATTTAATTTAATAAAATCATTATCAATAAGATTTATGGGCAAATCAGATATACAGATATTCTTTAAGAAAATGTATATTTTTTTCTAAAAAAATAAGAAAATAACCTTAACATGACGTCGGTTTAAGCTGCTGGTTTACTTTCGCGAGTTAAATATTTGCTTTGGTCTCCCCGTATGCCGCCACGTCTCATTACGCGAAACTTTCTACATTTGCCGTTTATACCATTATTTGCCAAACTTTTTGTCACCATGCACTTTACAATTCAAATATGCGCGTTCTTTGGCATCTGTGTTTTTGAATTTTTTCCTGCTCAGACTCTGCTAAGTCTAACTAAAATTTGCTTTGTCAGCTTGCCTTTGTGCGCTCTTTCATGCGTCCAATGCAAATCCATCCCCTTTGCACCAGTCTCAGGTTCGTATTTACCTTTTTAAACTTTGTCGCAAGAGAAACGATATATATCTATAATAATATTTTTTATATTCATTCAGGACAATTCATCCAGATGTAATATCACTAAACGTAAGCACTAATATATCTACATTGAATCTCAGTAAAGTTTGCTAAGCTAATTTCAGTATATTTATATGCAAATATTAACGTATTATTAAAAAAATTTGAAAATACAGAAAATTCAGTCTGTATGTATAAATGTGTGAATGATTAATAATCTACTTCAAAGCTCAAAAATATACAGCAAAAGAATTTAATGACGAAAGTTTTATGTGATGAACTCGGGGTGTATTAGTTTTCATTTTATGTCCAGTATAATTATGAATATTCATATAATTTTTTTACAATAATATTTATATTAACTACCTTAATTATTCTCCAATAAAATTACTTTCATATAAATTATTATTAACATCAATTACTGAATTATTGGGTAGCTCACGTATACAACCAAATCAGCAGAAATATGTTTAAAAATAATTTTAGCAATAATTAATTATAATAAGCCTTCTTCCGATTTGATACTGTGCAAGGGAAACGATGTTAATCGTGATAAATGTGTTTTCCAAGTTTATGAATAATTTAATTAAAACAGAGAAACACTTGATTACGCATCAAGACACTTCAGATTTGATAGCTTTGATTATTAATTCGAAATTATCGGATGTTACATTGTAGTGGTTTGTTTAATGAAGTATAGGATGGTTATGAATACTGATGTATTATAAAATATAATAATATCACCTGAAAGTCAAGCAAAGTATACACTGTACAGATTTTACGTCTTAATTTTTATAGGGAATTTTTTTGCTTCGAAGGCATTACTTTTAATGACCCAATTCTTTGCAGTAAAATATTTAAATTATAAATATAATATATAATACAATATTTTAACCTTTGTCAAAATTCAACAATAATACTGAAATAATATATCTATAACTTTCAATTTTTTTAAAGAATAAAAATGACAAAATTTTTTATATAAATTATTAATACATGACTTACATTTGATAGGGTGTATAAATATCATTATTTAAAGTTTTTTTTAATATAAGGACTACATAAATACATACAAATCCTATTTTTATTATAACAATTATTTTGTAGAGATACTCTAAAATAAGTAATTTTTTTTTGTATTTTATTTATTTGCGGTTTAAAATAAAACATTCTATGCTAAATCTTCTACTTTGTAAATCGTATTGTTTTGTATGAACGGTGTATATAATAATACACGTAAACAAATGAAATATATTTATTTATAATAATAAAAATAAAAATTTAATTTGCTCCATTGATATTTTAGCCATCGGTAATGTATTCTATTGTTTCGACCGATAAAAAATTAGCATTCGAATATAAAACAAAATGGCCGTCAGTAACGTGACAACCGTTTTAAATAATTATTATTAATTAGAAAAATGTTGCTACGCGACAATAATTTTCATTAATTCGTTATGTGCTTTGTTCCATTAGACTAAATTTAAATATTCTAATAGCAAATTAACTGTGTGTGTTATAAATTCAATATATACATAATGTGTGTGACGATTAAAAGAATATATTTATTGAACTAGATAAACAATCATAAAACAATTTTTGTGTTGAAGTCTTCAAATTGTTAGTTCCGAGGTCGAAAAGTGAGTTTCTATCTTTTTATAAACATTGCTTCCGATTTAATGCATATATACGTTAGATTTTGCTGAATAAAAATACTCGAATTGCAAATAA
This sequence comes from Plectrocnemia conspersa, assembly GCF_051122295.1. NCBI lineage: Eukaryota > Metazoa > Arthropoda > Insecta > Trichoptera > Polycentropodidae > Plectrocnemia > Plectrocnemia conspersa. Next base: position 26,277,555 of record NW_028277167.1, on the reverse strand, counting down.
ACCAGGTACGTCTTAAACGTGAACATGTAATATATACTTAGTACAGTTGATCAAACCATATAAATGCTAAGAAATGTATTTTTATCTATTGATATTTGGGGATACTATCTTTTACGCGTGAAAATGATTGTGATGCAATCGGTTATTTATTTGGAGAAGTTAGGTTACATTTTTGCGTACCTTATTGTTCGCTTGCGTCATCTTATTTCTCGCTCATGGCTTCTAAAAATGACATAATAATTTGGCAGGGATGCAAATATTTAAATTAATTTTATATTTGTCCTAAAATGTCAAAAATAGATTCTAATATATCCGAACGAAGCAAAAATAATATTTAAAACCCAAAAAGTTGAGGGTCCGGTATTCGCCCACTCGCTAGGTTCGATAACTTTAAACTCTGCCAACGCAGAACAATGTGAGTTTTATTATTGAATATTGTTTAAGTATCTGATCATATGCTTTAAATATAGTAGCATTTCTTATTTATTATAAAATAATTCTCGTATTTTGTTAAAATATAAATTAAAATAAAAATACATCTGCTTCACAATAATCAAGGATTTTTTTTTTTATTCATCTTTGATATTTAAGAGCAATAAAAAGCGTAAAAGATACAGAATAACAATTGGCATTTTTTGTGTGAAAAATAAAATATTTTCCCATATTTTTTATCCACCATTATTATAAATCTTCAAAGAGCGACATTTCAATACACACCCGACACGTTTTTCGTCGTTAATTGCGATCCCGTGCAAATCACAACATGTCGCACAATTTCACCACATACCTCTGATCATATATTCTCAAACGAATATTATTTGCGTCTTGTCCCTCAGGAAGGCAAAAGATTATATGCGAAATCTAAGACGAAATGAAAGAGAAAAAAATACGCGAGAATATATACTACGTATCTATCTTCGCCGTGGAGATATTTGAAATATCGCAGAGGAAACTTTTTGACATAACTCGCGGCGTGTTGACATAACTTGACAAGCCCAGAGCCACGGGTATTCCACGGGATGACAACTGAATATTGTATTTTTATCCGTGGCCGAGCCGGGGTAGGATTTTTAAAGCGAAAAATAAATTTCGCGATATTGTAATGTCACGGGGATTCGGGAATCAGGATTTCAATTGGATGCGTGTGTATGTTAACACAATTTGATATTCCCGTGTTTGATTTAATCTGATTTTGTAATAGCAATATGGCGCTTTGGTGTGTTTAGATTCGCAAAAAAATGAGTGATGGTAACACGGACTTTTTTTTGAGAATATATATTTGCATAATCGGATGTAACTTGAATGTTATTTTATATGTACTTCATCGTTTTTGCAGTTGCCATTTCTGCAGAAAATATTTTTTTTATTTATCAAAATTTATTTGTATGTTTAAAAACACATATAACAAATAAAATAAGTTACAAAAGAGTTTGTCCAATATATTTTATTATGTAAATTTGAAAATATTTACACGAAATATATTTTTTTGATCATACTATAAAAATGTGTATTAGGTAATATATATTTTTATCAGAAATTTTTGTTACTTAAAATTAAAAAAAATATAAAACTAGTTTTGGTTGTTTTCTAATTGGAATTTCAATATGCTTATATTATTATTTTCTATGTTGTAAACTGACAGGTGTAAGCCCAATGCGTTAGAACGGGATAAATTAGGAATACTTACAGATAAGTATTAACCTCTAGACTTTTCAGTTTGAGAATAAGTGACATTTAAATAAATAAATATATATATTAAAATATTACTTTTCACTTTGTAGCTAAGAGCAGTTTTCATTAATAGCACACCTTTTTTATTAATACAAAATTTGAGTCGGTTGTCGTGGCTAGAATCCGTGACCTCTGGGTTACTAGTCTAGATCTTATGGACTAAGCTATTCCGACCTTATATATATTTTTTTGTCTTATTATTTAATTTTAATAAATTTATTTATTTAGATTTATGTTTTGTAATATTTTTGAGTTAAATTCAAAAGCAAATTTAGTTTTGATATTGATTCATTAGATGGGTTTTAATTCTTCAAATTAATATTTTCGTTAATATTATTTTAATAAAAAAATAATATATGTTTTTAAAATACTTGTTTTATCTTAAGTTTAAAAAAATATTTTGTGTATATTATTACTGTAGTTGTTGAACTTATATATTATAGAAAATTACTTTTGCTTGATGGACATCTCCGAAGTCGAATTGTGCAACGGGAATGTTGTGGCTTTACGGTGCTTTTGTCTTCCGGTGATATATTGTTTCTCGTGACCGGTACGTAACAAAGAAATATTTATTCAATGCACCGGAGAATCCTTGCGTCGTAACGAGGGTTTTGTGTGATCCCACTATTATCTAGTTCATCCTTATTAATAAATGATAATTTTTGTCGAATTCTGCGACATATGTTCTTACCTTTTGTTGAGTTGTTTTTTTACCTTTGGTTTGCATTCTAGATATAAATTTTATTTAAATTTTTATGAATGATTTTCAGTCCATTCTTAACGCAGCGATTCTATATATAATACATATACAAAATAAAGATGTCGTTAAAGTGTTATTTAATTTCTCTGTTTCATCTTGATTTGAAATTTCTTAAATACAATATTAAAATTCTGAACTGACTTTTGTAATTTAATAGCAATTAATCAAGACCGCAGAGATTGCTGTTTCGCCAGGGTGCGTTGGTAAATCAGTAAGCAGTCAGGTAACAACCACCAAACGGCAATTCTCTGAATTGAATATACAACGCCATTGAACCGTAGTCGATTCCCTGTGACGTAAACCAAAGTGACACCTTAAGAGGTGTCGCTAATTACGCAGGTTTATTTTCATTTCACTTCCATACGCACACACCCTCTGATTGAATTAATATGTTCTAGGAGGTATAGAGCGTGTGTTAGTAAATGTAAATGGTTGACGGTTTCCGGCGGAGTTTCAACAACCGATCCGTGTTTAGCGGAATGTGTTAGCGATCACATTGACAGCTGGAAGTGTAGGGGAGGCGTGACGCGGCACGTGTAAGACACACACGTTGCCCCCGAATTAACCACCCCTGACTCAACCCTTAGCTCTAGAAATCTTTGAGTCCGCGGGGTCGTGAGGTTTGTATGCTCACCACTACCTAGCATTTAGCGTACACGTTTGGGATTAATATTTCAATGGGCAATTGTGTGCGAGGTTTGATTTATGGTGATGTAAAGAATTGGGGTTAGAGTGGTGGGTGTGAATCGTGTTTATGATGTTGGCATAATGATAACGTTCATTGAATAAATTATTATCTATTAAAGATTACGGTTTTCAGCACTTGTTTAAATTCATAGATTCGAGACGTTCACTTTGATTAGTACAGAGAATTCTCGCAACTTATTTTTTAATATACGGTTATACAATGAGTTGTTTACATGTTTTATTTGTCACTATGATTTTATTTGTTAAGCCGCTAGTAGCAGCAGTGCTGATTATATACTAAACTTTGTCGCAAATAAATTTATGAATTGTTTAATCGCTTTAAATTAAATAATTTTAGCCTGAGTAATAATAAGTATAATATAGCAAACGTACCGTGTTCTTTAGAGCTAATAGTAAACCAAAACGCCATTTATTTTTCAATTATGAATAATGATAAAATGGATACCTCCGGAACTGACTGTGTTAATGCAAATATAGTATAGTATTTTATACTCAATGTTACCCTAGTACGAAATTTCTAAATAAAATACATATTATACATAGTATACACAATGAAATTGTAGCACACTTTAAAAAGGAAAACATTATTCGAAATAACAGACTAGTTTATAGGTTTATAATATGTGCCATAAATACATATAATTGTAGTATAAATGTCTTGAAACAATATGAATGGGCATATAGGCCGGTTATATTCGCAAGAGGAGCCGAATTCATTATCTATATTGAAAATCTGGAAAGTTATAGTGTCATAAAAGTGGGACCATAAACGGCGACACGTGGGTCACAGGTATGGTACCCGAAGGGTATTTCACCAATTAAAAATTTAATAACGCCACCATAAATCAAGACAATATTATATTCGATGAGCGAATATTTTGCTATTTTTTTAGACTTCTTAGTTGAGTGCTTTTAATAAAGTGTATTAAAAAAATAAAGTAATATATCACACTTACAAAAACAACTTTTTTTTTGGTAGAAAAAATAAAGAATAATGTTTATTTTATTTTTATTTGATTTGTGGCTAAGCCTAAAAGTCGGATCAAATATTTATTAATAAGATTTTCTTGCAGCTAATTTTTATTTCGAAAGCGTTAATACTTTGCCACTTTAAAAACCCACTTTGTCAATTAAGTTTTTTTTAAATACAGGTCTTTCACAATAGGTAGTTGATGTTATTTTTTATACATAAATATTTGTATTAAAATCACCCAGCAATGGGTAAACATGTTCGAACCCCTGGTGGCTTGTTGATCAGAATCGAAAGTATTATTTACGAGAGATGATAGATAAATATGCCGAATGCGTATGGATTTCCAATATATTTTATGTGCCCTAAAAAGTGTGCTTGGGCCCGTTTTGATTGATATAAAAATCAATTTCCTCTTCAGATTAGATTTATGGCTTTTTATGGATGATCGAACATTTATGTTTGATTATTAACCGGTGTATGTACTTTATCAGTATCAATTGGGGTATTTTTGAGCTTTATCGTCGGCGACAAGGGACCGATGACAGTTTTATTAACAATGTATCAATATATATTTTTTATTTTTGCTTTTAAAAATATTTTTATACTTTGAATCGATACAATTGACTTTGATTGAAATTATAGTTCTCGATAAATTCATTTCATAGTAAAAAAAAGAATCTACATATATTATATTATTAAGTACTCATTATTTTGAGTATTATGATGATTATTGAAGTGATATTCGAATACGTTCCTCTGCTTGATTTATTTTTATTATTCTCGATACAAAGTCGGTTATTTTAACGACATTTTTTTGAAAAGTAAACCTCATTTAAAGACTATAAACCGGCGTCAATCTCGCTCGTAAACGATAAAGTGATAAAATTTACAAATATGTGCCAGCTTTATCTTTTTCCTTTAAGCGAAAAACAGGGCGATAACGTAACAAGTTTGACGGTTCAAGTCTACGGGGAAACACAGTCACATTTCCGAGCTTTCGCCTCAAATTCACTAACACACTCATAAAACCCCCCATAGGAGATTATCGAAATAAAAGAGCTCGGTCAGCGTTTTTCATGGTGCCTGAGTTGAAATCTATAAAATTAAGACTTCAAACAGCGACCACATAATCTCATTAAATCTGCGAGAGTCGCTTCTGGATGATTTGTCAAAGATTGTGAATTTACTCGTGCGAATCGCCTGAATTTTTTAAATTCAAGGAAATGAAGAGCAAAAAACATTATACAATTACAGATCGACACTTTGAATATCAAACGGTACTTAATGAAGCTTTCGCTCTTGCGAAAGTTTATTCATAAATAAGTTTTTTTATGTAATAAGTATTTTATTTAAATAGTATTATGCTAGAATTTTTTTACCACTTTTAAATATTTTCATAGTAATACTCATGTAATACTATTTATGTAAAATAAACATACCAGAGAAGAATAATGTAATAATAGTAGCGCTATTCTTAAATCGAAATAATTAAAATGTAAAGCTTTACTGAACTCATTTAATGGTGTAATTGAATATTAAACATCGTTTAAGTCGCAGGCTCGACACTAAATTGCCGATGTTATTATATTGTCGATTTAAAAACATCAATCAAATTTCGATAATCACTCTGTCGTTCACACCACACGACGATTGTTCCCATCTGAGCGAAAAGATGGAAAAGGGACCACTGAAATATTAAAAAAGAACCGCTTTGTTATTCAAAGCGGCGTAAAAAAGGGACACAAAGGACTCCCGAGAGAGGTGTGTTGTAATTTGAAAAAATCGATGTTCATTTATTTCCAAGTGCCATCAATCAGCAGTCGAGTAAGATGGAAAACTGATTTTTTCCCGAAATAAATAATCCGTTATGGAAAAATCATCGCGGCCATTGTGCGTAAAGCGAAGGGCTTAATTCGTTCACAGTATAATTTGAACCTTTTCAATCTACTTGCGATTCAAATCGATTTCTATATACATAGGTTGCTCAAAAAGTTTCTGAACATTTATTTGGGTATTATAGTTGTTGTGGCGATACAACCCAATGTGATCTAGAGATCTTATTCTGAGAAAATCACCACATTAACCATCAATCTTATTTTTTAAGATTTGACAAAACGTAAAATGTCAACGCTTTCAATCAGATTCCCCTAGCTCGTGTTCATCTTAATGCGCTACGAGTCAATGTTTTTCGGGGTTACTTACAACTTACTTAACCTTGTCGCCTTTGAAGTATTACCCTCTTCTATATATATAACACTTCTAATGCCATTTAAAGTTTTTGTATTAGCTCTAATATGTGTGGTTTAATATAGTCAGAATAGCAACTACATCGCTCGCTACACTACTCTCGCTATTATTTGTTACAGTAGTTAAAAAAATGCCTAAAAGTCCCGTAAAGTTAAAATTTGGTTGGATCAGATCATACACCTGTAGTGAAAGCAGTTATTTATATGGACTTGTTGTCAAATTCTCTTATATACCTAATTGTGTGTGAAATGATAAGTTCTGGTGGCAGTAATGAAGTTCTAGTGATACGTAAAAAGTGATTTGTTATAACAGCGTTTTAGAAATGATATTCTAAGCAATTTAGTTAATTTTGGGTAATCTTCAAATCTGATACATTTCTATTTTAACATGTATAAATATTCTTAGTTGGAAAAGTCTATAAGGTGCTACTTCTCGAGCTTTTGTGTTAATTTGATCTTACCTTGATTTGAGTTTGAGTTCTTATATTTCAAATCAGTGAAGCGAAGAGTCAAAGTGAGGAAAGCGGACTTATATTTAATTCCAAATTTAAGAAATGTAGGTGATTTAGGGTGGAACTTTAATCTTTATTTTTGTATGATTATTATATTACTATACTTGTGGGAGTCAATTTATTTGACTTTAAACTAGGCGGCACTCTGGAAAAACTGATGTGGTGGCGGCGATGACCGGTGGTGCCTCGTCCGCCGGTCTTTCATATCTTTTAGTATACTGAAATGTAACTAACTATAAATGTTTTTTAACTATCACTGCACCGAAAAAATCTTGTTTTATTTGAGAATGTATTTGGCATCTTAAGTTGCTTTATGGTGGTAAATTGCTTGTTCAGAGACAATATTTGTGGTGTTTTTAGTGTGTATTGTTTTGCGTTCTGATTGAAATGGTCGCTACGATTCGTAAAAAATTTGAGGGACAAAAATATTTTATTAGTCTTAAACAACTTATATTTCGATAGCAATTTTCATACATAGAATACAAAATAATGCTTCAAAAGCTTACAGAGTTATTGAATTTCAAATTAAAAATTGCATAAACGACTTATAAATATTCTCATAATAAGTGACACTCAATTACATATATTTATTTATTTTATTTTTATTAAATTATCTGTACTAACTGATTAAGTCAATCAAACATAATAAATACTTACAAATAAGTATTAACCACCAAAATGAAAGTCTGGAAATCGGTGACATCTATATTATAAATTAAAAATTATTATGTGCTATACAATTTATAATCAATATATGTCACTGCAGATGAGGCCGGTTATTTTAATAATAGCGCATTTTTTATAAATAAAAATTCGAGTGCCGCTGCCGTGGCTCGAACCCGCAACCTTAGGTTTACTAGTCGGAGACGTTATTCCGTATTTAAATACATATATAAATTAATACAAAAATTTTATTTTTAATTTTTTACTGGAAAAAATAGAATTTATATTTGACTTTTATTTTAAAAGATTTAAATTTTCATATAACACAATAAGTTAAATTCTAATGATTTTTTCTTATTGTGTTATATGAGAATACAAAAAAAATCTTTATTTATTTATTTTTTATCACAATTTATTAGTTAATTTTGTGTTTTATATTGAAATTTAAAATTTTATTACGATATTATAATATAAAAATATTATTTTTAAACATTAAACAATTATTTTTTCATAGTTTAATTATATATACAAATTTTTCTATAATATACAATAATTTTTTGCATGTTACTCAACTTATTATTATAGTTTAGCGGCTTTAAATAATATTTTATTTTTGGTATTTTGATATAAAAAAAAATCAGAAAAATCAGATATGATAATTTATTTTGTGTTACCGAGAAAATATTTAAATTAATTTTGTCATAGTTCCTTTTAAAGCATTGCCCCAATAATAAGTTAATCCGTTTATTTATTATCAGATTTTTTTAAGCAATAACCCAATAGTGTTATATTAAGTGAATATTGCAATTATTTTGATTAAATAAAATTATATTAATTCTGGTATATAAAACTGGTTTTAAAATTCCACAAATATATTTAAAATAATTTTTTTTATAATCGATACATTTTACTAAATCGAGCAATTTAAATAGTCCTGATATTGATAAATGAGATAACTTAAATTTTTAAGGCAAAATTATTAATAATTAAATTTTTATACCAATATCTTCAGTACTATTACAATATTTATATTAAAAACTCACAATATTTATATAAAAAACTAAAGCAAAATAGTTTTTTTTTTTAAATAATTTGAGTAAATAGAGTACGAAAAAAACATAACTTGCTTAATTTTATTAATTTAAACGATAAATTAATATTATATTTCACATTAATGAAAAGCTTATTACCCATATGAGAGAATTAGATATATGTTTATGTAAGATCACACGTTGATTTTTTTTTCATATAAAATATTGTAGTTAAAATTATGAATGAGCAATTAACAAGAGTAACATGTTAAAACTTAAAATTATGAATGAGCAATTAACAAGAGTAACATGTTAAAACTTAACTGTATTTAAAAATAAATAAATATGTTATTAAATAGTATATATGTATGTTAAAGTAAATGTGTATTTTTCGGTGATGCTATTTTTTTACTTATATAAATATAATTTTACTAACTGTTACAGTGAAATCATATCTGTTGGAACATTATTTTTACAATATAAAAATATTTAATTTAAATGATAGACACTAGTGAAATTATTTGCTACCTTAAAATATGTAAAAAAAACCTAATTTGACACAATACGGCAATTTTCTGTTTAAATCTAAACCTAACCAAAAGAAGTTTGTTATTTACTACGCAGATGATGAGAAAACTTTGCCTTTAACAGATGTCCCTATGATTATTTTTCGAAACAAAATTTTTTGGTAACGTACATGAGTTAACAAGTGATATTTTTAACTGTTAGTTAAAGACCACCATTAATTTTTCTTTTATACATGTTTTACGCCTGGCAAAATACGGTTAAAAACAAAAAAAAAATTGCTAGCACTCGTTAGATAAATTATATTCTCACCGGTAGAAATATATATCGACCAGTGAAAGTGTGTTTTGATATGATTTTATTGAAAATATATTTTCACTGATAAATAGTGTTTTTAAAATCTTTGGGTTTATTAAGGTAATTTCTAGGTATACACGTGAACGCGACTCTTCAAATTCGTAACTTAGCCTAGTAGAGAGTAAGATACGATTAATTATTATGCATAAACACTAGATAAAATATATGCTTTTTATGTCTACCACATCAACTTAATGTGGAATGTGGTAGTTCGTGAACTTTACAAACAAACCATTTTTCCATTATGGTTGTATATATTCCTGAAATAGTGTATAACCTTTTTTTCTATATCCAATCTACGCACTATCCGCGTTAGTTCGATCGTAGGGATTTGGCTTGGGGATATGTTGTATTATGTGTAGTATAAACGAGAGGTAAAAAGGAATGAGCGATTCCAAGAATGCGAAACATGGAATGAAAATATACGTTTAATACGTTCTTTTTTTTGTTACACGTTTGATATTAAAAGATAATGTATATGCGTTTACGTAAATGTTGTGCTTGTTATAAACGTATATAATGGTAGCATTAGGTGTTTTGTTTGTATATATTATTACCATAAAGAAAATAATAATAAAACTACTGTTCCGTGTATGAAATTTCTCGTTACAGCAAATATTGTAAACATACATATTAAGAAAATTCTTATATTTTTATATTTATGAATAAATTTCTAAGAATATAAAAATATTATTATAGATTATCTACTACAGCTATATTTGTAAAAATACAATTTGTAAAATTAATAAATAGGGTGATACACTAAAAAGTAACATTTGCTAGATCAAAGTCAATTGTTCGCAATTATTTATGTAATTATTTATTTTCACATGAGAGAAAAACGAAATATATTCATTACTTTTTTTGTTTATAGTATTGATTAATAATATTTACAATATTATTATTTTATTGTAAATATTTAATTTACTATGTTTTATATCAATTAAATTTATTTACAATGGTTCTTAAGATATTATTTTTGTTGTATATATATATCGCTGTTACAACAGATGTGAGCCTGAGGGTTTAACAGCGGGTGTGTAACAATACTCAGACAAAAAGCTAATGCTCAGTAATTGTAAATGTTTGCTTTTATGGATTTTAATTGTATTTCACATACTTTTAATACATTAGGGATTAGTAATTACATGAATTTTTTTTGTATATTATAAATTTTATTATTTCATTTCGCTTCGGAAATCAAACATACTCTTTTAATAATTAAAATATTATTAAGTATATTATGTTTTTTTTGTATACTAAAAATATATATGAGGTACGCAATTATTGTGTGAATTTGAATGCAATAAATATATGTTTTAGATTTTTTTTAGTCAAGTATAGTTTTTTTTATCAAATTTTGGGTCTGGGAAAAAACTAAAAAAATCAATTTAATTGCATATGTTATATACAATATATAATATTATTATGTTTTATACAGTAATTTATTATAATATTGTTTATAAATTATATTTATTATAACTAAAATAAAAATTAAAAAAATGTAAAGTGTTTGATACAATCCTTGACGTTTATTAAAGCTCATATTATAAATTATTTTGACGTAACATTGTTATTAATTTAAATTATTTGGATAATATGAAAATAAGTTGTTTATATCATGGCTCTCTGCTGTGTATCTTCAAGTCAAATCAAGGCTCAAGTTTACTCATGGTGACTTAGATGACAGAACCAAATCTGACTGATTGAAGAGGAAAGGCTGCTTCGCTGCCTTTCTCTATTCTTCGACAGTGTTAGTCTTAAGATCTAGGTTAATTTGTGTCAATTTAATGTGACACTATAGCTCACACTAAGTCGACACAGTGAGCTTAAGGTCTGAATTTAGCAATTAATTAAAGTCTGGAAATCGAAGAGATGAAAACAATCCCTTTCAAACATCTTTCTTGCTTCCTACGATCAATACTAAGCGATTTTATAAGTGCTATAATTCCGTTCTTGTCTTTTAATATTGTTTTACCTATTGAATGTACTATATACAATGTCAAAATATTTTATTAAAATATGTACCAGTATTTTTTCAATATATTTTAATACCTACTTAGGTTTAATAAACAATATAATTATTTGTGTTGTTGAAAAATATTCGACTTTTTAGAAAAATGCGCATTTCCTTGTTATTTTGATTTACCAATATACACTTGTTTTAAAAGTATTAATTGTGCCAAAGAATTTTTTTAGCGTCATATCGCTAACCCATTGTCTTAATTTTTTAGCGCTTAACTTATATGATACAGTTTATATGATGATTATTGTGACATATATTTCAATTTAATTGCTAAAAATGGGATAATCTAAATTAGTAGTAACATTTTAAATTGCTATAATTCATAAAAAAAATATTTATATTTTTGTGGTGAATAATTTTGATTATATGATATATGAAGTTTTTGTTTTAGTCGTTTAAATAGTATCACATCTATTATTTTTCTTAAGAAATCTTCTGTTGTAACCTAACGGGCGTAAGCCCAATGCGTTACAACGGGGTAAATCTGTAAAATACCTACAAGTTGGGAATTAGTGACATTAATATTAATAATTATAAATTAATATGTGTAATATAATTTATAACTAATAGGGCACTGAAGCTGGGGCTATTTTTTTTTCATATTAGCGCATTTTTTATAAATAAAAATTCAAGTGCCGCTGTCGGGTATCGAACCCTAAACCTCAGAGTTACTAGTCTGACACGTTACGGACCACGCTATTCCGTCCTAAAATTTTACTTTAATAATTATTATCTTACAATACTTAAAGTGACACCCATTGAATATAAAATTTAATGCATATATAAATTATTAATCAATTTTATTAGATGTCACTGATTCATAGATTAAAAAGTCTTGTGGTTAATGCATACTTAAAAATAAAAATCATGTCTAATTGATTAATCTAGTTGGTACAGATTTACCCCGGAAGCTTAAAAAAATGAAATAAATTAATATATTTATATATACACTTGCGCTTATTTCAAAGATGTAATCAGTTTTTTTTGCTACGTATTTTTTTTGTTGTATTTGATTTTATTTTTAAGATTAAACCTGTTGGGACTTCTTGTAATTGTTGCATCCAAATTAATTTGTTTCTTGTATTTATAAAGAATCAGAGTTTTTTCGGCTGAGTATCGTTTCAAAGCACTTGCAGCAAAATTATTTAAATGTATAATACTATAAATAAAAATAGTTCTTGCTATATATTTCTGCTGTGTACGTACAGCATTCCCGAATTAAAAAATCCAGAGAATAAACCGATGAGAAAGCAAATGTACCGATTTTAAATCTAATTAAACGCTATTATACACCAAATAGTAATACAATCTGGTTAATATAAAAATAGTCTGATTCCGCCCCAAATCATCGGCATTGCTCAAAAGATCAGAAACTGTAAGTGACGTAATATTCCCTTCCCCATTTTGTAAGGGTGTATAAACCCTCATTATTTTTGTCAAGAACCTAAGATACGAACTTTAGTCATGACTTGATCACTGAACTAACATATTTATTCTAAATTAAAATAGAGAGAGTTCGGTTAAACTTGCACCAAAGGGAGCTTCGCCGAATCGAATCAATCTAATCAATTAAGAACTTGCCAACAATACAATGAATGACAGCGAATTGTATATATTTGTATTTATTCTTACAAAATAATAATAATAAAAATATCAAATCAGACACGCTTCTAAAAAAACAACAATAGCGAAATTAACATTTTCGATTCGCAGCACAAAGTCTCGGTTACAAAGTTCTCCGCTTTCGCCCGAAAGAACTCATCAATTTCTCCGAGCATTGTGTCCGGGTTCAATTCGACCGTGATACATTGTAACGTTTTAAACTTGGTTTTGGCGAAAGATTTTATTATATTTCAGCGGCGATGCTGTACGGAGAGAAATCCCTTTAAATAGGTGGGAACAAAACACATTACATCACTTGGCTCGCGTCGTTAGTGCCATTATGAAAGCGCTTCATGCTTGAAATAACTTAACTTTGTCGTCGGCGAAGGAATAGTCTTCCTAAAGAACGACAATGATAAAGTCTATTTACAATTTATGATACTGTATATATGACTTACAGTGTAGTTAACATATTATATTAAAACACCTCTTTATATTTCTTAAGGTTCACATGTGATTAATTATTTAAACGATCCTTTATCGCACATTTAAATACAATACTGTGTTTTAATTCTAATAATCTTATCTTTACGATTTAAATGTTTCTAATTTGCCTTAATAAATTAATCACAAGGACAGAAGTTCAGTGAGATAGATATTAAATTGCATAACAAACGCTTGATTCATGTATTAATTCAGCAAAATAATACTAAGAAAGATTCATAATAATAATAAAATAAGCGATCTGACATTAATCGTTTTTATAATATATACAGAGAATATATTTTAATTTAAATAAGAGCTTTTTACAATTACAAACTTTAAAGAAAATGTTTCTGCATCTCATCCTATTTACTTTGATGCTTATGGTTAATACAATAATATAATTAAATATTGATTGTTTTTCAATTTTTCATAAAATATATTCAATAGTATTTATTTAATTCTATATTAATTAAAACAAATACATTTTTTATCCAAGTCATTAAAACAAATAAAGAGTATCAATATAAATATACATTCGAATACATTTTGGTCGCCAAAAATAAAATGTTATCTTTGCCCGAAGCACCCCTCCGACAGAAGATCTTGTGTTTGCGCGAGCTTTTTTCGAAAGCTCGCCGCGCCGCAAATGGTGTTGTGCTATTTTATACAGTAAAAACATCCGGGCTTCGGGGTAAAACATCCAATGCTCAAGACGAATCGATAGCTTTCACTGAAAACACCAAAAACTGTATTACTCCCCTTCCTGCTCCTCGGAAGACCCCCGAACCGTTTAGCGTGCTTCGGAACGCAAAAAACGTCTCGGGGCCTAATTCGCGCCGAATAATTAATAGTTCAAGTTTAATGGGCAAAGTTGCAGATATATCACGCCCTTAATTGTATTTTAATAACACGTGAACACCGTTCAAAGGGCCCCAAATGGCGCCGGATACCTATGCATGTGTATAGGTATACGTTCACATACAAATACTCTAATTTATAAGCGAGGAAGGTTCGCATTGAAATCGCGTAAATCGAGATTCAAGATTGTATTACATTATTCGAAGAGAGCGGTTTTTATGAATGATTCGTTAATGGAGGCGGTTGTTGGATATTTTTAGCATTTCTGAGGATATGTTGGGGAGTAATATTTCATTTATATTAACGAATAGTGTCAAGATTTAATTAAGGTTTTATATTGCTTTTTATTGTGGTACGGTTTTAAAATGAAAGAAAATCATTATCATATTCAAATTTTCTACTACGGAGTAAATGTAAGTAAAACTACAATCACGAATAGTGACATTGCAATATGAACCAGCCAATTATGGTGAAACAACGTTGCACTGCGTCTTTTTTATGTAATTGTTCCATATGCAGAAGAAAAGAATTATATGTTCTAGATAAAATTATAATTTTCTCAGAATTCTAAATAAGCTCAAGCTATGTTTTTTTTATTATTAAAAGCGAGATCTTTGTTCTATTCTCACAACGCTACTTCGCTTACTCGACTTCTGTTTATTTTCAGAATCATCGATTCACATCACATGATAATTGAGGCAATGGCGTTTTTCTTATTCTCTCGACAGATATGTTTTTTACTCTATAGCACATACATATAATAATTTTCTTGCATTGGATTTTTAATGTGAAGGTAATCTTAATCATTTTAAATTAAGCACTATTTAATCGTCCCTCAAGGCAATTGACCAATAACAGGGCAGAAATTATGTGTATATAAAAACGGATATTAGACATATTTTTATTAACTCTAATATTATCGTTTATGCATTCTTCTCGATTTAAATACAATATAAATTGGGAAAAATAGCTTTATAGCTTCCATAGAACCAGATCAAATTTATTCATAATAATATTTTTTGAAGCAAAATTGCATCTTAAAATTTTATTTTTAAACAATTAATCAAACAATTGTTTATCTACTTTGTAATATTTTATTATATAAAAATATTTGTCTTTACGTGTTAATTTATTTCTATTAATATAATCAAATTATTTTTTGTTAAATTTGATCATAGAAAATATTTTTTTTAAATATGTTATAAATCTTTGGTCTCAAAGGTTAAAACATATGTAAATTAATGCAAAAAAATGAGTTTTTTTGTTTAAATTATAATTTAGATTTGCTTTAGTTTTTACGTTTTTGCTTTAATTTTTAGTAATAAATTAAAACAGTGAAATCTCTTTGTAACGAATACCGATGTAACGAATTTTCAATTTGCCCCCAAAAATCTTTCATACAAAATGTTTTCATTGTAACGAAAGCTAATCTCAGTATAACGAATTATTTTGATCCGTATTTAAAAATAACGCTACGATCCAAATTCAGCTCGTCCTTGATTTGGCGTGTGCCGGATGTGTTCACAAGCGATATTAAATGTGTTTCGCCGAACCTCAAACTTTTTTAATAAAACATTTTTTGAACAAATTTTATTCTGTTCATTACAGTATCTTTAAAAATGGACAAGAAATGACCTTGTAAAAGGTTATTTTGATGCTGAAGTATTATGGTAATTAAAAATAAAACAAAAATATTTCAATATAACCAATTTTCAGTATAACCAAATTTTTTCTTTGATCCCGTGAGCTTCGCTATACTGAGATTTCACTGTATTTATATTATTTAATCATAAGCATATGTTTTAAAAATACTATTCATTAAAGTGACTTTAATAGTAAGGTGACTTAAAAGTATTAAAAATTCTATTGGTTCAAAATTGAATTTCAATATTAAATACTAAACGGCAAACCATTGAATATAATCGGTTATTTTTGGAAATGTTTTATGATTAAAATTAAATGTTTTAAAATTCAGTGCACAATAACAAATACACGCAAAAAATTTTGATCGCTTATATTTTTTTTATTAAATAGAAATAAATAAAGTTAAAAAAGATGACGTATATAAAAGTGTAAACTATACAACCGTTCCTTTAGAACAATAAAACAATACTGCCCTGTGTACTTACAAAAAAAGTATTACTTATACTAGTGTTTCTAGCAATTTAAATTATTGAAATTGTATCATGATATTGATATGCGGAGCGGGACTTATTATTAGCTTCCTTCATATATTTTTTATCATTTCTGTCTTCTTAAGTATAGATGTCAATGCGCATTGTACTTTTTATTGGAATTTGAGGTGTATTTGTTTAACCCTATAAATGCCAGCGACTTTTTAGTGAGTCACCAGTTTTTTCTCTTCATGCGTCTGTATATTTTTTTTTAATAAATATAAAATACAATTATTAAAAAATATTTTTTAAATAATTCGTAAACTTATTTAAAAAAAAAATTGTTTAAAAAAAAATAATCATCAAAGAACCGATGAGTTGCTGGCGTTTGAGTGGTTAAGTATGATTTTATGACGACCAAAATCACAAGATCCGATTGCCTGACAAGCCAATCGGATCGTATCATAAGATTCCCTATCGAGCTCGACGGTTTACCGTTACATTCTAATTAGAATCCATTACTATTTGCCTCTCAGCCATACACCGTGGGGGTGTTACCCTGCGCTTCTAAAGAAATATTTACCATTTTATTTTCATTTAAAATTTGTTAGATGTAAAGATTAGCTATTAAGCTAAATAAATTAATAAAATAAAATAAATAAATAAATATAATAATGCTCTTTTCTTATAATAAATATAAATATTTTATTGCTTTTGGAAATAAAAATAGTAGGAATACATTTAATAATGACTATAATAATTATATTTATTTAAAATATCGTTAAAATTCTGCACAAAATTAAAAAAAATCAGATACATAAATAGTAAAATTATGGAATGAAGTTAGTGGTATTGTAGGTTAATCAAATTTATTCATTTAACAATCCAGAACTGACGCCGATCCCCTAGAAATAAAAGTGGGAGTGGTGTCGCATGCAACGAAGAAAGAGATAAAGCATGCTCTTTCGTGTAACGGTACTTCGTCCAGATGACATGGGAATCTTATGAAGCAATCTGATCTTGTGATTTTTAAACCTATTTACACATTGTATGCAGAGTGGCGTGACTAATTTGGATAGTTAAATTTAAAGTATTAGTATCAGGCGATAGTATCAAACGAAAAAAAATTGACGTTGAAACAAAAATTAATTTCACTGCTAGTTAAGGTAGATAGGGTAGTAAAATTCTTGTAGTTGTGAAGTTTTGAATGTATGGATTCTCTCTGGTCTCTAATCCTTGTGGCGCTTGTGGCGCAAATCGTGCTCTACAAATCAATGGTTGATGCAATTTTAATGCTTATTTTAGATCAATGTCTATACTATTAAATCTGCCTAGATCTAATATATAATTATTCTAAGCCACATCCGGACGCGCTCATTTTAAAATTAAAAAATATCGATTTGAATGAGCGGTGTATAAAATATTACACGTAAACAAAAGAAATGTATTTAATTATAATATCAAAAATAAAAATTAAATTTTCTCGGTAATGAATTCTCTTGTTTCGACCAATGAAAAATAAACATTAAAATATAAAACAAGATGGCTGACAGTAACGTAACAACAGTTTTAAACAATTTTGCTACGCGACGGTATTTTGTGATGTGCGTTGTATAATTTTTCTAATAGACAATAATTTTCATTATTTTGTGATGTGCGTTGTTTGATTTAACTTAATATGAATATTCGGATTGCAAATTAACTAGTTGTGTTATAATTGTGAATATATGTGTGTGTGTGTGTGTGTGGATTAGAAGAATACGATCATAAAACAATACTCGTGTTGAAATCTTCAAATTTTGAGTTCCGAGACCAAAAAGTGAGTTTTTCCTTTTACAATATATAAAAATTATCATTGCTCCTGATTTAATGCACATATTCGTTAGGTTTGACTGAATATAATTACTCAAATTGCAAATATATACTTAGTACGTATGAGGATTGATGTTAATGTCAATCAAATCATATAAATGATAACAAAATGTATTTTTATTTATTGATATTTGGGGGATACTATCTTTCACGACAATCGCGCGAAAACTGTAGAGATGAGATTTTTCTGTACTAATATGAAATTTTTCATTATTATTATCATTGTAATATGTTTAATTAACTTTGGCTAGTATATCTTTAATTGCCAAATCACTGCTGTTTGTCTTTTAATTTTTGATCCTAGAAAGTCAATAGTAATTTTGTAAGAATAACCGTGATATATTATTCATATAACCAAACACTTACTGGCATACTCATATTTTATAATTTTTATTATATTATCTATAATTTCAATTGCTACATCACTTTAAATCATCTTAAATTAACACTTGTGATTATATATTTTTTATAAAATATTTTTTTATTAAATTTTATTGTGTTCATTAAAGTATCCTTAAAAATAGACAAAAAACGATCTGTCAATCTAATTAGAGGGTATTTTGATGCTGCAGTAATATGATATTAAAAATAAAATAAAAATATATCATCTTCCTCACATTCAATGCAACGAATTTTCAGTATACCGAAATTTTTTCTTCGGTCCCGTGAGCTTTGCTATACTGAAATTTCACTGTAGAATGTTAAGTTTTATTGTTATCATGCTATTTTTTTAATCTAATCTTAAATGACATACAAAATTGAGTTTTATCATTAAATTTAACGTTAAATAATATAAAATTTTTTCTTATGAAAATATTTAGTTAAGTTGTAAACCTATTTTCAAATGAATTGAATGTGTTAAGTAGTTTTTTATAGATTGAACCAGTTTGACTTTCATTGAAAATCCTAAATATTAATGTCTATTTTTCACCATTGAATTTAAAAAAAATCAGATCGAAGCAAAAATAATATTTAAAACCCATAACGTTGAGGGTCGGGTATTCGCACACTCGCTAGTTTAAATAAATATAGTATTGAATTTCGATTTAATAATATTAAATTGTACATACTATATAATATTGTTATTAGCTTTTTGATTGCATCAGCATCGCTTAAAAATATTTGATTAATTTTAGAAAAAATAATAATAATGAAACTAGATGTTTAATTATCGTTTTTACACTAAAAGGAACATTTTTTTAGTAAATTGCAATGAAGGTACTGTACATATTAATTCATAATATTACACTTTATTTAATTCAAACATATGATCAATTTCTAACAGCAAGAATTTTTTTAAATTAAAAAATATGATTTTAAGTTAGCGTCCAAAGTATTATTTTAATTTTACTGCATTTTAAACATATATAAATATAATATATTTTAAAATATTTTATTGTTGAGTTTTAAGCGATTTTTATTAAAATAATTTATTTTTCAATAAAATTTATTTAATGAAAAAATTTATTATAAATCCATGATGAATAACTGATTATGCGTAAAAAATATGTTCCAATGTTCTTAAACTAATGTGATATTCTCTGTACCCAATTTTTATACCATATATGCATAACCAATAGAGTTTCTAAATATTCGTTATTTTTAACTATGCAAATATCGAATATTAAACGATATAATATTCGAATATATAATATAATAAATATATGATATAATATTCGAATATCAATATATCAATGAAAAGTTAAAAATTATAAAAACAGGTTCAGGCATACATAATTATATGGTAAAAAAAGCATATAGAAAGTATCGAGACTTTGAATGTTAAAAAAATAGAACATTGAATGTATAAACTTTATTACGAAGTTGTATTTTAATTATACCGAAAAGAATAATAACTTGGTATGCTCAGAAATATTATTATAATAAATTCCTTCAGAAAGATTAAGATAGGAAAAATAATACTAACCTTTAGGAAAGTCCACAATTGCACAATATTGATTCAGAAATGTGTATTTTATGAAATTTTGGCCATTACAACAAGTTTTTTTCAATTAGCAATTATGTTTATGATGACATTTTTATTTCATATATATAATTTAAAACAATACTAATTGTAAATAAAATTATTAAAATTACTCATCTACACGTGCTACATTCAATGTTTTTAACACGCCCTGCTCCACTTTAGAAATTAAAAAAAATGTGTAAAATAAGAATGATTGATAGTCTCTCGTCTACCAAAAACATGACTAAGTATTATAACAAACAGATGGATTGTTTGCAAGATCCATCTCATCTCTCCGTCGTTGGTAGAGGGTTGCTTTTCACCCACAATATATTTTGAAAGACGCCTCTTGTTGCCACCCTATTATTTTCGAATATCGTTCATTAATCCACCGCCGAATTACAAATTGCACCGCCACATTCGAAGCCCTGTAATATATTTACGCAATTAAGACGAATTGATGGTGTACATTACGTTTGAGCCTCGGCTGCGCTACATCAACGCTTATTCCTATAAGACTGCTCCGAGGGCTTTTTGAGGTTCGATGTTGCCCAACACAAAGGGCGCCAGGACATAAATCTGGGTTGAAGTCTTCGATTCAGAGAAAAATCGCCCGGTTGCAACTTCCACGGCCACTATTTATAAGGACAATGAGCGATAGAATTCGCGTGGGGGCCTAGTTGGATGAATGGAGCACTTTCGGTGTAATGGTACAATTTATTAAATGAAAATGTGTGTATGTATGTATGTGTATGTGCTTGCGTGAAAAGCTCTCGACGAAGCTTTTGTGCATTCGTACTAAAACGTATGAGCAGCACGAAATTAAAGTCAGCCTTTATTAATTTAACAAGATACACATTAAAATGGTTTCTAGTATTTTTTTTGTACAAAATTTTTGCACAATTATTATATTACCTATATTTACAGTGATTTATAAGACTAAATTTATATTATAACCTATGAGTTTTTATCTTTAAATAAATGCAGTTCAAACATTTTAAATAATTATTATAGCAAGAACGATCACATAATTGTATGTTTATGTAATTTCTGTGTTTTATAAATTATTATTGTGATTTAATAATTTCGCGTTCTTTGTTTAAAGTAAAAAAATTTGAAAAGTGCAGCAGTATTTAAAACTGTACATTGCTCAGTCTTCATCGGCTTAGGTCTTAAATGGCCCCTCTGGGGGCGCAGCTTTTAAGAGACACGACTGTTGTTGATACTGCTTCTTTAAAAAATCTTCGCAGACCAACAGCATGGTTTTTGTCACCAACCTTTCCGACTTAATCCCTTGATACGTGAGTTCAAGTAGATACTATTTTGATTGAGTTTTTAGGTTTTTGTCGATATACATAAAACTTGTAAAAATGACTTGAAAGAGTTCAGAAGTATCAAAATTATTTCCGACTTATCCTTGCAGACCGATCTCGATTACTTGTGAATGTGATTTCTGACAACCCTTTCAATAAAAAAATTACGTCATGTCATTCTACAGATCCTTACTGCCAGTAGACTTCTCTTATTAACTAAAAGTATTTAAATAATGTTCAATATAAATTTAAAAATCTATCCAAATCTCAATATTTTAAGATGCTCTGCTTTGTTATATAAGACGCGTTTAAATCTGTCAATCGATTAGTGATTCGCGTCTTTTATTTAGATTCACGAAAGAGAGGCCAATTATTATTTTTGTTTCGAAAAATAGTAGCAGATAATTATTTTTATTGTTCTCATAATCACTTTCTAGGTCTTTTAAAATTTGATTCGCATGTTGACTTTGATTGCTCTTATTTGTTTAGAAACACACAATCATACAGAACTCTTGAGGTTTTGTCTAAACATTGTAACAATCAGGGATGATTTTGATTAATTTCTTTATCTAAATTTCATTTTTAGTGCTCAACAATATTGTCTTTGAATCGACTGCTTACAAAAAAAATTTTTAGCGTCATATCGCAATTCAATTATTCATTACGTTTTAGCACATTTATATCTCTAGCAGTGAGTGCAAAAAACATTGCTTTCAAACACGTGTTTTATAATAAAAAATGTGTTGAGTTTTATGGCTTTTTCAATAAAAGAATGTGTGAAGCAAGATTTTTTTAAATATCCTGCAAAAGGAAAACGTTTACTTTTAGTAAAATGTTGTCAGTTTATTTTAAGCACGCTGCGACAAATTCAATGGTTTTTCTTTTAAGTAAAGTTATATGCATTATTTATGCACTTAGCAAAATACTATAGGATTTTAATTTAGAAAAGTAATTGCATCCTGTAAAACTGTTAAGATTAATAAACTAATTTAAATTTAATAACTTCCTACTAAATATTTCTTATTTTAAAAGTAATAGTATATAATAATGCATAATATGCTTATTTATTAATGCGATATTACCCAAAAGCCATAAACTTTGATCGAATGTACAATGATTTATTAAAAGATTTTTTTTTTTGTAAAATAAGCGCAAATCAGATTTTTTAGGTTTTATTGTTTATTAAGTTTGTGCGGCATGTTTTATACCTATTTATTGCTCTTTAAAATATTTTAAATAAAATATATGAATTTGCTTATCGTAAAAACACGTGAAAGGGCTCACCCGTCTCAATATATTTTTAACAGGAAAAATGTGTTTTGACTATGAATCAAAGAATTAACAGAAACTTTTTAAAGTTCCGATCGATGTCAACTTTCGCGGATTATAAACTTGAGAGCATCGTGAAATTTTGAATGAAAATTGTATAATCTTCTATTTATGAATCACCTAATTGTAAAAGTAGAATTTGCCTTTCTCTTATTTTCAAAAGTTAACAATAAATATTTATTGCTACTTTTTAATCAATACTAAATAATAACTACCTAATTAAATATTTTTTTGTGTAATTGATATTGAGTAATAAAAAAAATCTCTTCCCACATCTTTCATATAAATCATTGACGGTAAATAATAACAATAACTGTTTTTTTATGTACGATCATCTCCCGAGTATGCCGTATGTATTTTAAGCAAATACTCTAATGTTCTTGTTAAATGGCAAGTGTTTGAGAATGCTGAAACGAAATGTGCCATAAAACTTACATTGTGAAACAATACTATCGGATTGTTAAATAGGAATTTTCTGTTTCTTTTTGATACACAACTCTCACTACCCACTTAATCTTAAAATTGGTTTTGAAAAATATATTATTAGCCGGAGAATTTTGCATCTTGAAAATTGTGTGAGATATATATTTAATATGATAGAATCAAGAATAATATTAAAATAACCCTAGTAGTCAGTTCTTTTTAAAACGCGCCAGTAATCGTCAACCCGAGACGGAAGAACTAGCCAGATATACATAGGGCTGACATTATTACTTTTTTTGAATACTCCTACCGCAGATAGCTCAACACTTGTTGGGTATTCCGGAGAAGGGTTTCAATCAAGGCCCCCTGAAACAACAGATACTGCTTTCATAGATTGAGACATTATTTAGAGATTAGATTTTAAAAAACGCATCTTACAAACAACCGCCTTTATATGACGCATCGCCGAGGGTTTGCACCCCTAGATAATGTGCTCCGTAAACGTTTACAGAAGACTTTTTAATTGTGTTTAGCCAGTGCTATATTTTTGTGAACTATATATATTTATAAATAATTAAATTGCGTCTGATCCACTGAAAAATAAGATCAAAAAATCCTTAATATTTTTTTTAGAGTTAACATTGCACCGTACCTTTCTTAGTAACAGTACACAAACCAACAATACTAACTATTTTACTTATTAAAATTAAATATTTACAGTAATAGCTTAACTTAATGCAAAACATAATAATAAAAATAATAAACTATCATAAAGGCAAAACTTTTTTTTTAAATATTTAGGTAAAATGTAAAAAAATACAGTCAGCATAGAAACAAAGCAAATGCTAGTAAGTAATAAAATTATACAGGAATAATGTACATTTTGTTATTCGATCTAATGTATTTTGGTTAAAATCTTGTTCTTGACAACTTTACATGCTACTCACTAGCAGGCGGTGTGATGCAATAAAGCGAAATAAATTTATAACCGTTAAAATTTCACTTTGAGACCTCCGCCGGTAAACAGCGGCTCGGAGCTCGCTTCCCACTCCCTTACCAACCGGAGCTAGTTTGAGTTACGGCTATCTATAAATCAAGAAAGTTCGCAGTCAGTTAAAAGTTAGCATTGCTCTGTGTGGATTTTCCTGCTCTCTCTCTCTTCCCTTCTCTCTCTGTTCCTGTGTTCTCTAGCGATTTAGATTAGAAAAGTTTGGACCGCGGCTAATTGCCAAACTGCAAGCAAAGAAACACATTAGCCGTCGCGCAATATGTCCCGAGGTAGCCGAAGCATTCACATTCTTCGGAACGTTTTTAAAATTTTAATTTAACACCCTCAGATAGAATGGGCGAAATAATAGCCATAAATACACAAACGACCACCGACCTTTATATTCTTATTTAAAGCCTTTGAATTTCTCTCTCTTTCTCGCTTATGGTGAAATTTTACGACCGGCTTTTTATATTCAAATCTCCATATTAACTCGCTTAATGGGACGGTTTTAGGATATATTATAGATATTAAAAAAGAATGATGATTGCAGATAGTGATGTATGCATAAAAATATTATATTTAACTTTAACATTTTGCTTTATTATTTAATATAAGTAATATGTTTTATTATTACAGTGTAACATATACAGTCCGTCCAAGATGTGAACGCTCATCGATATAGTATTGGTGAGAAATATTTTAGGGTGACTATGTAAAATTACACGTTAAATTAATTTTTTCTTCTTTAATTTAATTTATTGAGGAAAATGTAAAACATCACTTTTCTGCTTATTTTGTTTATTTATACACATATTTAACTCAAAAACATGAGATCGGTTTTGAAATCACTCTCCAGGTTGAGTATCTGTTTAATACATATTTAAATAGAGTATTACAGGAATTATTTTATTAATTGCAAAATACCACAACATGACAATAATTTATAATCAAAATATAATTTATAATAATTTCTAACGTATGGTCTCACCCTTAAAACATACCTGATTTAGTATTGGTAACGTTTTTCTATCGGAGTAAACAAATTTGCGGAAAACTATATATGTATGCATGCATGCGTATACGCACCCTTATTTCCAACATAATGATGATGAGCGTTAACATCTTGGATGGACTATACAGATTACTTAAGCCATACACATTTTTTCGCTACAATTTAATATTTTTTTTACTATTTATATATGTCACGGTTCTAGATGTTCAAAATTAAGTATCAATTTGTTTTTGCGCCAAAAAGTGTCTTTTGGACTACCTTATATATTTATTTTCTTTGGTTAAATCAGCAGAATTAAAAGTAGATTTGTTAGAGGCTCAACACTAATGAGACAATTTGTTATTGGTAATTTTAAAACTCCGTTTAAACTCATCAGACGAGATGGTGTCCGAGAATGGCTCTAAAGCTAGATTCACTTTCGAAACTCTAATTATGTGAAATCCACAAATCTCACAACAACAATCGGCCGAGCCGCAATCCGTTTGCGCAAGTTTCAACCGGCTTGGGAATTTAACTCCCTCTTCCCTCTCTCCTCGCGATAGTGACTAATTTATTTAGTGCTCCCCCAATCCGCCCCTGTCACGGAAAACTCCCGACTCCGAACCCTTCTGGATCAGCCGAGCGTGGCCAGGTGGAAATAAGGGAATCCCGCACCATCTTGCTCACGAAACGCCGGACATAGCCCAAATTAGCTCAGGGAGAGAGAATCTGCGGACCGCGGACATGAACGGTTACCACAATTAATTCATTGTGTTTCGACGAAGTTAATCTATACTTGTAAATTTTAATAACTTAGTGGACTTTTGCCGAGATTGGAAATGGTGCGTAAGTCTTGAGAAACGAAAGTTGTAGATCTGATATTTTGTTTGCGCTGTACTAAAATTTGGTTAAGAAACGAATGCACACAAAAATCAATGCCTTTGATTAAAAAAATCTAGGGTTAAATATAAATATGTTTCAACTAATTTAATAATACATGTTTTCTATGTTTCTTTCTAATCATTTAATGTGTATTCGGACCATATTATGGTGCTATTGGTAGCAACTAGGGCTTATACAAAATTTTTTTTTTAATTTATAATTTTATGAACTGCTTTAAAATCATTATGGAGACTGATCTTTTGCAGATTAACATTTCATTGTATTGTTTGCAGCATGCTTTGTTTTCTTTAACTTTTTGAAAATTGCACTAAACTTTCGATTTATTTATAAAAAATCAAAGTAAAATAAATTAATAAAAAATATTCTTAAATCAGCAATAAAATAATTAAAAGCTACAATCAAACGTTTATTTTCAATTAATGGTAACTCACAACTTAGTGGAAGTAAAAAAAACTGTTGATTAAATGTTAAGGGTAGATTTAAAAAATTTAATCGGATCAATTTACTGGGAAAAAAATATCGCTTACTATCAATTCAGACACGTAACAGGAGCAATTGTTTTACAATGGTGCAATAAGCAGATTGGTTGACATTCGAAATTATTTTGATAATGTTCACAAACAAAACAATATCCTCAACCTTAAAAAATTGTTAACTAAAGAGACGGGACTAAATATACCTGATCCTTACTTAAAAAAATATTTTTATCTTAAAAATTTCGCTTGGATATAGAAATATGTTTATTTCTTATTTTATCTCCTTACTTTCATTCTAAGCTTTTTTAAAATGGAATTAATTTTTGAAATACATTCGGGTTATATTAATTATTACATATATAATATATTTGAAAATGTAAATGCTATTATCTGGCTGGTATTTAAAATCGTTGTCGAGTTGTATTATTGTCAGCTGTGATTTGCCGTGATGTGTTTTTATAATTAGCGCTGGCATCTCTGGTTGCGTCTTGCTCTATCTGCCCGTCTGCCTCTAGTGACCAAGTGTCAGACATTTTTATATTGCTGGTTTGAAACAGTTTGGAAAATTACATTTGAGGATATTCACGGGGAAATTACACTTTATCTTGCACGAAATGTGTTTACTCCTTAAAAGTAAACGACCAGATGCCCACTCCGGCCATCGTTAACAAAGGGGTAAAATAACAATAGTCTTTTGTGCAAGGAAGAACGCATTGCCTGTCGTTTTAACACAACTAGTAGTTTTTTTTTGTTACATATGGGTGATTACGAGTGATTTACGTCTCAGAAAGGATGTGCTAATAGTTGTTCTGTGAAATATTGACAATTATTAACGTATTTGTTTATTCCCGAGATATCTCTTTTGTTGTTTAAGCTTACTTAGGATACGAGTTGATTTGTCGTTTTATTTATTAGAAATGGTCTAAAGAATGACTTATTAATTAATTTTATAATAATATTTGATTTTAGTAATTTTTAACCATACAAAATCTTGTAGTTATATATAAAAAATAAATACACACGTTACATTATGTTACATTCAACGCAGCAAAGACAAATTTCCAGTATCTTCCGTGGAAAGTTTTGTCATTTATGATATAATTAAATTTTGCATCTACTTTGATGCTATAATAATAACCAAGCTTGTTAGCGAGATGAATTTTGATTACATATTAATAAGAAAATACATATTCTCTAATAATATACAATCATTGTACATACATTAGATAAATCCATGATTTTTTGGGAACAATATTCAAAAACTTTATTGATAAATTTTATAAACTTTATATAAACAAGAAATGAGAGTAAATATGTAATCAGTATTTATAGTACATACATTAACTATAATATATTTTTCATTGTATAAACCGACCGTCTCACATTTCGTCCTGATTGGTTCTCGTTTTGTTGTTCTACGGTTATTCGATTCAATAAGCGGTTGTACAATGTAGAATTATGGAGATAATCTCGCGTTGAGCAAACATAATTTCTGACAATGGATATTAATAATGTACAAGGAAGAAATTGCCATCGATAATTTACTACATAAATAATTACACGTCATAGTTAAATGTTATTAAAGCACTTGTAATCTAGTTAAACTTCAACATTTTTATAGACACTATCAACATTAAACCTTGCGGTTTATTTCAATCTAAGCGAGAAATTTTGCTAAATTAGGGTAGTTTTATTATCATATACGTGGAAATTTTATGACGACTCTCGGTAAAGTTTAAATTTGGCAGAGTCGAGTCAGTGTTTTCAGTAAACGCAAATTAGTGGTTTGATCACACTTTACAGTAACGATCTAACTGTGTTTATGCAGCATGCACAATTTTAAATTACGACACCGTCGGCGTCGAGAGCTACAACCCTTGTACACACTTGCCAAAACTACCCCGCCTATATAAGGGATTACTGGAGTTGTGTTGCCAGGGGATAAGGACGAATCTGGCGATGTCTGTGCAAGCCGTGTTGCTAGATTTATTAACTTAGACTAATTAATTAAATTAATGATTATCAAAGTTGTGATAAAAAATACATAAAGACTTCATCATAATAGTTTAGTACTCTAAATGAATATATTATATGCTAAAACTTTACAAGAAGACAGTTTAAGTAAAACATTAATTAGGAAAAGATTAGCATTAGTATTCAGCGATGGTTCTAATTTAAAAAAATACGACGACTTATTTTGCTCAATTCAATATTAAACTCTAACGAGTAATTCAGTTGTGTAAATTGTCAATTAGTTAAGGTTTTCGCTTAATTAGTACGTTTATTTATTTTAATTAAAAACATTATTTTCATATGGTTATAAAAAAACAACAACGATTCCGACTGAACGATCAACGTAGACTAACAAATTAATTATGCGTGGGTTTAGGTTTCAGGTTTAACCGATACTCTCTGCACGTGAACTTACGGTTATGTTTGCGAGTGCGGTTAACCCTTGTTAGATACGGACTTTTATATTAGTGCTTTATATTACCATACAACTTTGACCCGGACCCTTAGCCTCTTCATATCTGAAAATATATTTTATTTTCACCTTGGTGTTTCTATATTTAATATCTTGTTTAATAGATATAGAAAGGGACAAAACCATTGATTTTGATTTTTTTAAGTGTACGAATGATTCAATACTTTTAATTTTAAGATAAAAATATCAATTATGAGAGATTTTATTATTTATTAAGATATATAACTTAACGGCAATGCGGTCTGCAGTTAAAAATTATATATTATAAGTAAAATTAAACAAATATATTTACATGCGAACAATGCAAAACATTTTTTTACTTTACCTATCTTTATAAATATTTTATTAGAAAGTCAAAACCTTCTTGTTTTAGATAAAAAAATATGTGATGATTTCGCAATAATTAATTGTACCATTGAACAAGATTAAAGCTTAGAAAGTATAAAAGGTTAATGTATGATGTTTTTAAGTACCTTAAAATAATGTTTGATTTTGATAAACATTTTTATGAGAGCTTAGTGAATTGTTTTATTATATATTATCATAATTTTTCTAGTAAATAAAAATTTTAACAGGTAGAAAATACTCAATAGACAATACTATTATTCATGGTGGTCACCCCTACAAATATCAAACAATTATTAATCGACACATGCAGTTTTGACTCATAGACGTTCTAAATAAAGCATCAATTTTTCATCCCGTCTAATTAATTAAAATAAATCCCTTGATATTTATCATATAAAAAATATTTTTGCGATTTTTGACTCAAAACCATTAGCTCGAAAAATTGCTTCAATCCATTGAATAACGACATTATATTTAGATCTATTATTTTGTCATAGGCTAGGAGTCAGTGTTTTATTTTTACAAAAGACAAAGTAATTTATTTATTAATTAATATTATTGTGCAATAATTTTAAGTCACCCTTCAGGGTTGACGTAAAGAGGGAAGCGGTTGCTTTTTTGTATTTTCTGCCAGCGTAGCTACACTTGATATGAGTTTGGATGAATCTCTTGGGACTTGAGTGAGAGTAATTATTTGGAAGGGTTTCTAGAAGTACTGTCGGAAGCGAATTCCGAATATGCGTTTTTATACATTTAACCTGCCTAACTAAATATCTCTTGCTGCCATTTTTTAAATTTTTTTGTTATAACCTGGCAGGCGTAGGTCTAATACGCAACTAAGAGTTTCATTAAGACATAAATAAATACTGACTATTAAATATAATCTAGAAGTAAGTAGTCGCTTAAAATTGAGGACATAAATTTAATGTATATTATAATAATATTATATATAATATAATGTACACTTAATATATGAGCAGTTATAATCATTTTTTATTGATAGTGCATTTTATTAAAAAAAATTTTTTTTGCTAAGATCCAAGATGGACTATGCTATCCTGACTCAATTTTAGTCACAATGGTTTAATTGTAACTATATTTGTTTTTTTTTATGGGACATTTTTAATACGTGACCGTATGAAAATTTGACTTCCTTGCACTTGGTAATTGTCATTCCAATGTGCTGTCAGTATGAATGATTTTAGAAAACCTCTCATACTTTTTGATAGAATGGTATAATATTTACAATTACAGTTGTCGGTAGAAATAGACTAATGACATGAGACTTACTTTTATTTTGATGGTCAATTTAAATAATGCATATATACCTCTAGCATTTCATTAACTAACAATGTGACTTTTACTTAGTTATGAACCTGAATTTTTAGTGGATTTATATACTACTCAAGCGACAGCGTTTGATAATTAGTCTTTAGAAAAGTTTTTATTTAATTGGTAACAGAAAATATAGTAATATAAAAATATTGTTACATTGTAAAACTAGATTTTTAAAGGTTATTATTACGTTTAGCATGTGAAAAAATGTATTCTCTAGAAAATCTAAAACCTCAAGATCGACAGCTTGTGAATTAAGATTGAATCGTTTACGTTATTAAAAACCTTCGCGAAATCTGTATATAATATATTTGAGTATTTAATTAAAAGGTTTTGAGATTAATTAATAAAATATATACTTATTATCACAATTTATAGCGAAAATGCAATTTTGATATTGCAAAAGAAAATTAATAAATTTAGCTAAAACTTTGTTATAAAAAACATGTGTTTTTCAAACTGTCGTTCATAAGAAAAACACGATTTAAAAAATATCATATCCATCTTAATATGAACTATGCATTTCTATATATAATATATAATAACTGGAAAGCAATTAAAAACAGGTTTTGCTCAATGAATTTGGCTAAGAACTTGTACTTTTTTACATTAAATATTTTTTATTCAAGGGTTTTTATCACTTAGGAAAAATAAATACATTATAGAATGCTTTTATGTGACTTAAAATTCAAAGAACGTATAGTATTCTATTGATTGATGTATTGTATTCAGAGAAATGATACTTGAAAAATATTTTAATCGAAATTCTTTGAGTCGATTTTGTTCGTAACAAAATTATGACCTCAAATCTTTTTTCTGGTCCGCCTTGTTTATTTAACGGCCCATTTTATTCGAGGGCGGAATTTCGCATATATTTTTCCGTGCGCACTCTTTTCACAATCTATTGGTATTCTTTGCCAGGATCGTGAAGACAGTCGGTTATTTCCAGAGCCCTTTGTCCTCTATCTTTTCAGGTGGACCCCTGTAAACCTCTCGGTGACAGGGTCCCTTTTGCTAGATGGCTCTTGTGAATGGAAAGCAAACACGATATCGCTTTGATGTCCAGGGGTCACGACGTGCGATAGCATAACTTTCAGTTTTCATTATATTAAGTGTTTCAGACATATCCACATGTCTGACTACCATACCACATATGCGCACATTTGATAGTGTCTAATTAATTACATAACTAATTGAAAGTACTACCGAGTAATTAATTTGATTTTGTCGTGTGTGTGGCGTTCAAAGAGATATATTTCTGACAAAAGGTGTTTAATTACTAATTAATTTCATTGAATTTTCCTGTTGGGATTTAGATACATGACTCATCAAACCAATTTGTATCAAAATATGAAGCATAGGGTTGAAAATTATATATTTAGCTATCTAAGAGACATTATATAAATACATAATAAAGCTGTGCCAAAAAAACTGGTGATATTTAAACGAGTGTTGACTTAAAAATAAGATAGCTCATTGTTTAGCAATATTAAATTACAAAATTAGGTATATTATTATAAATAATGTAACAAAATATCTAGAAACGATACCTCAATATTTTCTGCTGAAATCTGATAATATTTGCTAACCCTATTTTTCATGGGCAAAAGGTACAAAAATGTTAATTTACAAAATTCCATGGACATCAAAAACCATTGTCCTGCGACACTCGTCGTCTTTTGTTTGTAGGGTTCCTTCGATTGCAAAGGGCCCGCGTCGAAATTCCAACACTTGGCCCAAAACCTATTGACACGCAAAGCAAAGTCTCTACTTCCTGCTTCAGCCAGGGGTTCGCAAGCGGCGCGCGCGAGTGCGAAAGTTTACAATAAACGCCGACACCGCCGGAAGTCGACTCGGCGGAAATTTATGGAAATGCATTTTCCTGACTGGCTGCGCACTTCCGGCCCAAAAAGGCCGAATAACTATTTGAACTAACTTCTCGGCCTTATAAGAGGAAATAAGCGAGAAAGCCATTGTGACGCGCGCTCAAGAGTCTGCCACAATGCCACTGCCAAATGAGTTAAGTTGCCAAACATGTTAAGACTAATATAACATTAAATATCTATATATTTAACATTTCGTTTCATATCCTAAACATTTTTTTAATGTAATTTATATGAAGGCCAAACAGTTATGTTGCGGATTTTCGTGACGTCACAAGATTAAGGATAAGTCCTTCAAAGTGCTTAGGCTAAGAAGCGTATATATTTTTCTGAACCAGCCATGTTGACTTTTATTTGCCCCTTGTATATATAAATGCATAAATATTTTATTTGTTTTATATAAATTGAATAAATATTTTTGGATTAACATGCCAGATGTTATTCTTTAAATTATGAAGATTCAGTATTTTGCCCGATTTTAGTGGTTCTTTGCGAACTTTTAGTTTTAAATTTGATTAACTTGCATATTTTTTGTGAATGATGTTTGAAGACAAAAGTCTAATAATAAATACGGTAAAGAATGTAAAAAATTCTCAGAGACTAGTTATTCGATAAAAATAAAAAAAAATACTAAAAAATGTTTTTATACTGATTTTTTATTCTTTAAAAACTTGTTTTTTAGACAGGAAAGGAATTTTTTCATAATTTATATAATTTTATATTTAACATTTGCTTAAATCTTTTTTCTAAGTTAAATTTTCGTAAAACCCATAATCCAATTAGCTATAGTGATTTTTTATAAATACATAAATTGTTCTGTATTATTTTTTTAATGACTATTTTCAAATTATTTAGTATTAATTAAATTGATCTAAAATCTATGTTTATTATTTTTAAAATAATAATAATAAGCAAGCTATGTTATATACTAAATAATTTTGATGAGTTATATCTACAAATTATTTAAGCCTTGCAGCAGAATTCTATAGGCCTTTACAGTTTAAAATTAAATAGCTCTTTAGCTGTTAATATAATAACTTTGAACAAATTATTCCATAAAAAATGTTTCATAATTCAAGTTTCCCTCTTAAAATGTCACAATGTAATGTTTTCTGAGAGCCCTATCTTAAAGGGTGTAAACAATGACAATTTCATTTTGCAAGGGCGATTTATGTCGTAATCAAACAATATGCGCAAAAGGTTGTAAAAACAGTTTGACATTTGCATAAACGCCAAGAGAAATAAATCCGAGGCGACTTAGAGACGGAGAAGCATTTTCAGTAACGAGCCTGTTTTAATATCGTAGACTCGGGGAATACGTATGATGTGATTATACCAAAGAGGCAAGCTTAGCTGAGAGATTGTCTAAATGTGTGTTTTCGCAGTATAAATAAGACACTTTCGGCAGTTTGGGAAATTGTGAAAGCTGGTCGAATTATATATTCAATTAATTGAATATTTGCATAATCAAAAATTGAACGAAAAGTTCAACTATTAATTGAGTTTATATGTTTGAGTAAGACTTTTTAAAGTTAGAAATATATGAAACGGATATATTATTATAGAAAATTTTAAAACTATATTTAACGTCAGTTATTTCCTAAAAAAAAAATTGAATAGGAAAATTCACCTTTTGATTTGGTCAACATTCGCATTTTTTTTTCGTTTTTTCTCTAAAAAATTATATGTATTATTATTTAGAATTAATAATTTAAACCTATTTAATATTTATTTATATTGTTGTATATGTGTTGATATATTATATAATATTATATTCACATATTTTTTACCTACGCTGAAAATAAAGCAACCTTCTTGATCTTCTTATAATTATTATGCTACGTAGCTTAGTGAGCAAAGTATTTATATTATTACAATTATAATGATTTAAACTCTAACTTTTTTAATAAAAAATACGTACTGAATTTATCTTTCACGTTAAATACGTTCGATCACGTTAATTAAAAAAAAACCCTTATCGTTCCAACAATTTCCGAAACTTCACCTAGAACGTGTGACTATCCAAAACTTTTTCTTCAAATTAAACGAAGCTCCATAATACTACATAAAGTGGATATAACAAACGGCGGTCGAGATAAGCGTAGATACCATTAAACTTTCCGTCGAAAAAAAGCTTTAGATGTATAAATTTTTTCGCCAAATCAGACGTCTGAATCGGCCAGGTCTACCAGATTGATTTCGCCCAATAATCCACCTCGAGACCCCCAAAGGATCAGGATTGCAAGAAACTTGAATTAATTTAATGGAACGGAACCGAACGGCAAGTGGCGGCGAAAGCTCCCACCCTGCGTCGAAAGCTTTAATTTTGGGGCCTACGGCAAAAGTTGGACGAAAAAAGATAAAATCGCATATGCAAATTGGATTTTCCGCGAACGGTTTCAATTCGATTCATTTAAGCAATGAGCGGCGTCGGTGGAATTGGTTTCGAGAGGTCATCTCTCTGGTATTGGTATTTTTTGTACCTATTGTATCTCAGTACCTACAATTTCCATGGCAATCATAGCCGATATAAATGAATTAAAAGTAAAACCTGCACGGTTGAAATGTAGCAATTTAAAGCAATTAAAATACAATTTTTTTTTTGGAAATTTAATTAAATCTAAAATATATTAAAATCTCAAAAATATAATAAGGTCTAAATTTGAAAGAAGATGTTTTTTTTTTAAATTTAGACTATTTTTTAATGTCAATTAATAATTTTTTTTTTAGCAAAAAATATTTATTTTGCTTAAGTTGCAAAAAAAATTACCCAAATAATGCATAATACAATATTAAACGAAACATTATTCTAACGTATTTATTTTTTGCGTTTAAGCTTTTTTAACTTTCTAGTTTTATGCAATGAATACCTTAACAGTTTTTTCATATTTTGTTGTAGTTAATTGATAAATAAATTAAAAGTACATTTTCTTTGTGAATTTTCTCCTCATAGTTTATATATTTTAACGTGCACTACTTTTAAATATATTTTGCTGCCCATTATAATGTATTTTACATATATAAAAAGTACAGAATATTTGCATAAAGTTAAACTTAAATTGATTTTTGTCTTTTCTTAGGCATATAAGTAAATCAATTAAAATTAAAATTCAATAGTCAGTGATATGTTAATACTATTATTAAACAAGGTATTTTATATTGAAATGGCAAAGCTTTCTCAACCGTCCTATATAGCACATTGAGCAAATACAGTAATGAGTGAGTGTCAATGTGGTTTCCGGTCGATCAGATCCACATACACCTCATGTGACAAACCATGGAGAAAGCGTATGAATACAACATAAAGTCCACCGCCTATTTATAGACTTCAAACATGAGTTCAATAATCTGCAAAGAGAATTTATGTTTTAATGTCAGATGGTATTGGGAATTATTGTAAAATATGGCAGGCACCAAAGGTGGCGTAAATATTAAAATGAGGGTTTGTAATAAATATTGGGGTTAAAAAATATTATATTAAATTTTTGACAATTTTATAAAAGCGATACATTATTAGAATAACTAAGACATTAATATATGTATATTTTTGACGACAAAAAAAATTTTACGCAGCAAATGATGGTAAAAATATATTTTTTTTTAATTTCAAAGCATAAGATTTAACGTCAAAATGTTTATTTTAGTATTTAAAGTCCCGTATTTATTTTACAAAAATTATATTTCAATTTCAATTTATCAAAAAGGCAAAGCTTAAATTTTCAATATCGGTCGCACGTCGAAACAGTCAATCAAACCTACGTGTGATTTTTACGTGTACGTTTTTCAAATTTCCTACAATTTTTCAGCATAAACAGGCAAACCACGTAAACAAAATTTGCGTCAGAAAAATTACAAAAATAAATATTACAGAAGGAATCATTATTATTAGCGCGCACGAAGCAACCTTAAACAATGACGCCTTAAAAAATATACAACAGAGCTGCGTTGAAGTCGTATAAAGTATTTTGAACAAAAATTGTAAACTTATGATCCTATTTCCGTTTTGTCTGAAGTGGTCCATTGTTTATAATATACTTTTTCCCATTGAAGAGCTTTCAAAGGCTGAATTCGAGCTTCAGTCGTTCTTACACGCCGCATCACGCGAATGGTTATTTTTTCGAGTCAGCTAAACTATTTTGTATTGTATTATTAAAAAAGAGGAAATCTTGCGTAAATGTGCACATTTAAATACATTATATTAAAAAAATCTATTTGATTAATTATACTATAAAATATTTTTTTTATTAAAGTTATATTTTAACTAGCTAACAATGCATTAAAATAATCTAATTTATGAGCATATTTAGACAAAATAAAATCAATCTTATAAGTATAAATTAATTGTGAGCGAATCAAATTTGTCGAAATACTACAAAACTGTTTATGTTCACAATTAAAGTCAAAAGTTGGAGCAATTCTCGGTTATGGAGTTTTAAGTTTGTCGCCTTTGATGTGTCTATGCGAAGTTTGTGTGTGTGTCGAAATCGCTATTAAAGTGTGAAATAGTTGTTGGATGCTGAACCGTTTAACACTAGCGAGATTGTTTATGGTGTTGTAGTATGTGCTCAAGTTATGTGAAAGTAACACATTTGAAAAGCTATAAAATACCGGAAAGTTTAATGCATTGTAAACGTACATATGTGGTTTCAATTTAGCTTAAATTTATTTGTGTACAAGCATATGTGTATAACTTAAGTATTCATTGTAGTAAGATAATTGATTTAAAATAAATTAGCAAAAAATGCAGTTACTGTATTATATATAAAGTTTATAAAATATTAAGATTACAAAATGTTTTTAAAAAATATGTTTAAAAAATTTCCAAATAGTAATGAAAAAAACTAGTAACACGCGTAACACACTACTTTTTAATAATTTACATATTAATTTAACTATTTTTTTGAATAATACTTTTATTTTGAAACACAACGATGACATGATGAACAAATTTAACTAATTCTTAGTAAGCTATTAAACTTAAAAATGAATTTCTTTAAATATTTAAACCAAAAAAATTCGCTCTTTGTATAAACGATTTTCATTATTTTATTTATTTTTTTGTTGTTGTAAATATTTTATTTTAAATATTGTTGATCTAATTAATCCTAAAATCAGCAAAGGTATAGCAATATAAAAATCATATTTTTATCCGTGTACAACTTAGCTGAATAATAGGATGTGAAAGATTTTAGGATATCTAGATAAATTTATGGGTAATTTAATCAACAACACACAAAGTAAAATGTTTTAAAGATAAATATTGTAATTAAAATCATCTATACAAAAATCAAATCGATTTTTGGTTTAGCTATTAAATGAATTACATTCTTACAGAAAAAATGTTATAATATAAAATTCAAGAGCAATATTTTTACAATCTGTCTTAATTAAAATATTTAAATCGGTTCTGAAAATAATATATAAGTATATGTGAGTCATTAAATTCGACGAAAAATATTAAATAAATTGGGCTTACAATAAAACATATAAAAAAACTTAAAGTGTCACCATATTCACTTTATTTTATAGACCCATTAAAGTAAATTTATAATATGCATTTTAAAATTTAATTTATTCTTTCAGTAAATACATGATTTAGCTTCAGTAGCTTTATAGCATAGCCATTTTACAAGATAATACAGTGAAATCTCTTTGTTACGAATACCGAAATAACGAAATTCACAAACGCATTTTAAATTTGTCCCCAAAAAACTTTTATACAAAATGTTTTCATTGGTACGAACACTGATCTCAGTATAACGAAATATTTTGATGCAAATTTAAAAACGACGCTACGAGATTCCAATAATTATTATTCAAGTTTATATTTGTGTTATTGCTTTAATTGCTTTTTGCTACTTTCGTGATATTGAATCTAAGATATTTGTATAGTTAGTTTGCTAATATGATAATTGTTTTGCTTGTAATTGATTTTATCTTAATCTGAATTTTTGTGACAGTTCGTTATATTTTTTTGCTATGATTTAACATAAATTTCAAGCAAAAAATTAAAATTGTTTTGATTAATTTACTGTTATTTAATTATTTTTTTATAGTTTTTATCAAAAACATTGCAAATTCTATTTCTATTCTGAGATTTCACTGTGTATATATATTTTTTAAATTATATTTAGAGCTCTGTTAAAACATAATTAAAATTATGATAGCCTTAGTAGCGAGATAAGGGATGACTCATAAATGTAAATGTATGTATTTCATAGTGACATTAATATGGTCTACTGAAATTATATTTTAATGAATAAAATTTGTGGTTTAGCATTATAATAATACACCTATGTAATGTAGTATTTCAATGCTTTTTCAATAAAAAATAAGATATAGTATATGGTATAAAAATGTTTTGATAATTATAGTTAATAATTAAAAAAAATGCATATTTATAGTGTTTTTAAAATTATCACTCAGACATAAATAAAAGCAATTACAGTAAAACATAAAAATATTTCAAGGGTTATACTTACAATATTCACTTAATTATATTGCTTTATTAAAATAGTCATACATTTGATATATCATAATTAAATTTAAAATCTCAGTATAAATATTATTTAAATTTTATTAGCCCTAAAATAGAGATAAGGGGTGACTTAAAAATTAAAATTATCTCATGATTTTTTAAATATTATTTCATGTTATTATTAACTGTCAATTTAATTAAGATATATTAAAATTATAGTTTATTTTTTTATATTTTAACTACTAATATTATTCATAAAAATATAGTATAATTTATTAAAGTATTTGTTCTATGTACTACGTTTATTTTACATATTTTTTACATTTTTTTTACACTATAAAAATACATAGTATTCAGTATAAATATATTTATGAACTCAAAAATAAACATTTAAAGATAGTTTTCTAAATGATAAACTACTTTTTAAAAACAATTAAAACTTAACATAAAAATGTTTCTAGAGTTATAGTTACCACATTTACTTTATTGTATAACCCAATTGAAATAATGACATATTTACTATTTTAAAATTTACTATAAGATCTCCACAAAAATTTAATTTTAATTTGAATAGCTTTAGTAGCGAGATAAGGATTGACTTATTAATGTAAATTCTGGAATAGTTTTATAAGGCAATATTTTATTAGTCACAATTCATTTTATCCAGGAAACTATTGCTTAACTTATTGGAGTATTATTTATTTATATTATGTTAGCATTATATGCTTTTTTGTATAATGATAATACATAGTATATTGTACCCTTTGCACAATTTTTAATACACAGTAGCCAGTATAAATGTCATGATATGATTTATCAAAAAAAAACATTTTTAAAGAGTTCTTGCAACGATCAAATAGCCACAATACAATAATACGAAAAAAATAAAACATAAAAATATTTTAACGGTCATAGTCCCTACATTTAAATATTGTAAAGCCTTTATTAAAATAATAGCATATTTTTTATTTTAAAATAATATCCAAGACCATTGTAAAAACATAATTTAAATTATAATAGCTCTAGTGGCAAGATAAGGCATGACTCAGCAATAGAAATTTTGGCGAATCATTCAAACCTATATTTTTTATTATTTCATGACGTTTCTGTAATTTAGTAGTTATTTATAATTTTAAACTACAATTCAGATTTATCAGAATTATGGTATTCATTTTTTTTATTTTAAAAATATTATAATATATTTCATAATCTTATCGAAATAATTATATAGACTGATGTAAATTTATGCATTATAATATTAATATTTATCTTATCTATATATAATAGTTTAAGCAAATAAAATATTATGTTTGCATTTTATATTTTTTTACATTATTATAAGAGAAAGTATTCATTCTTAAAATCTTATAAAAACAATAAGCATTTTTAGAGAGTTTACTAAGCGATTAGCTAGCCATAAAACCAGTCACGTAAGATTTATTTGTACCTTATTTTGACTTGTGTTTTTAAATTACATATGAATAAACAAATTTTAATTAAAAAAGGATCGAGCAGAAAATATAGCTCTTATGGTTTCATATTATACTCGTAAATATATTTATTATTATATTTTTTATATAATCAATTTATATGTTTATTTACATATTTAAGTATTAATTAATTTAAATGTAAAAAAAATATTTTAAATGTTATTTATCCTATATGCATTCTATTCACAGTGTTCATCAGAAATTTAAATATTTATGAAACAATAATGTAATTACGTAGTTAAAGAGTAAAAATTAAAATAATATATTTTATAAACTCTAATTTTTTTTAAATTTATATTTTATATTGTATATATTCGTTATAGTAGAAAATTTAAACTTAATATATGTGCAACTCGACTGTGCGTGAAAATTCTGAAAATCAAATTTCAGCCTGACGAAACTTGTGCTCACATAAAAGCTAACCGTTCAAAAAATAACCTTAGCTGTCAAGAGCAAAGCTCGGGATTTTGTAATGTCTAGTTATGAAAAATAAATAATAATCATACGTATGTGTTGTGTGTTTGAGTTTAGTTATGCGAAACGAAATGTTGCAAACTGTCGTCGCGTCGCAAATTTGCACTTAAATGCGCATACATACATTTGTGCAAATTGCTGCGAAGCTACGAGCATCGGTTAAATGTTATTATGTAAACGAGAAATTGATATAAACTTAATATGATTAACGTTGTTATGTACATGCATGGACGCGTAATATAGTCAACGGTATTATTGAAATAAAAATAAATTATAGAATATCTCTTCTTACTAAAATTAAATTTAGCATATCTCGTTAATGAAATAACTTTGTTTCTGATAAAATGATATTCAATATCCCAAAGACGATAAAAAAAAACAATTATATCATAGACCGTTTGTAAAATTATACAAAATAGCAATATTACATGTATAGGACTATGTAAGTAAATATTTTACGTTTACATCTTTTTAGCTCAAATTAGGCGCATAAAAGTCTTATTATTAAAAATTTAATTTAATTATTTTCATCACGCACAACGTAAATTCTCACGTTAAACGTTATGTTCGGCTATTCTAACACATTTAATTATAATGTAAACTTTTATACGACAAATTTTACGTACGAAAATAATTGTATTAAATCATGCCGAAAAGTTGTTCCATCAAAAACGTATTACGTATAAGAATCGTGTTTTTTTTTTTAATATTGTATAATAAAATATTTTTAATTTTTTACAAAGGCATGATGCAATAGAGTTTTTTCGCATGAGAGAAACGTCGTTTTTTACACGAGAGCTTCGGTGGATAAGCACTTAAAAATTCATCAAACTTTACTTGTGTATAGTCAGTTAACAAGTTTTCATTTAAAAGTTTGAACGGACTGCGAAAATTTTGCACAAAAGGGTTTGATTATGCATGATGAGAGTTATTACTACATTATCACGTATTTATATCGTTTTTTTATTATTATTTATGAACGATATTACTTTACTGTGAAAAATAAAACCGAAACCTGACAAGTCCTTGGCAGAGGTAAAGTTTTAAGTGAACTTCATTACGCCTTGTTTAAGTATTTGCCTCGTGGAACTTTCTTTTTAAGCACTCTCCCGTTACTCGGAAATAGTCGACGCTTTAATGTAAAATTATCGCCGAGACGGCATTCCTTTTGACTATGGATCGCCCTATTAACGATGACTAAATTCAATGAAAGCAACTCGTAAAGTTTTACCACTTATACTAGGTAAATATTAGTATTAAAAAAAAGTACTCTCTAATAGAAAAAAGTCATGAATTATTTAAGTTAAATTAAGATATCAAATGTATCTACAAATGTATTTAGGTCAAAGAGATTTTTACTAACTTTTCTTTAATAAATAAATAATACTCGTATATATATAATATTATTAAAAACTTCAGTTAGATACTTATCAATTTGTTTTTAAAACTATATGTGTATTTATTTTTGATAAATTTTATTAAATACTCTATAAATATTAAGTTAATTATCTTATGGGTAATATTGCAGAAACCGACACCTTTTTTGATACCAGTTTAACTAAGCTATGTTTCTTATATCTGACTTATTTGAAAATAACACAAATTAAATAATTAAAAATTTTTATCGTCAATATTTTTTTTTTATAAAAACAGTGAAATTATTTTTAGTTTCATTTTCATAAAAAGTCAGTAATTTTTTTATATAATAAATTATTTTTTCATAACTTTATTAATACTGTATAATTAAAATTAATACTAAAAAAATATGTGTGATTTTATGTATACATATTTTACAGTAGATTTTTATTAAGCAATTTAATAATACATAATGTGAATTTTTAATATTCTTAATAATTTTTTTTATTCTTGAATTACTTTCTATCTTTTGAGCTACTTTTATCTATACTCCTATCAATATATAGCATTTTCTGAATTATTAATCATTGATTTATTTTACTTCAAATTAGGTTTAAATATTAGCTTAAAATAAGCTAATTTATTTATATAATATAATATTAAAAATCGATTAAAACAACTATTTGCAACAAGAATCACTGAAATAATAAGTTAACTAATTCTAGAAGCATTTATTATTAAATATGTTTTTAGCAAAACTTTTTTTTTCCAATAAGACTTTACAAAATACTCTCATTATTATGTATTTATATATTTATTTGTTAGTTTAAAAGCACTGCCCCAATCAAATTTTTTCAG
This sequence comes from Plectrocnemia conspersa, assembly GCF_051122295.1. Lineage (NCBI taxonomy): Eukaryota > Metazoa > Arthropoda > Insecta > Trichoptera > Polycentropodidae > Plectrocnemia > Plectrocnemia conspersa. Next base: position 26,233,992 of record NW_028277167.1, on the reverse strand, counting down.
TACTAATCAATTGTTCCCAATAAGTCTAAATCCTGGGGATGATTTTTTCAAAAACAACGACTGTCTGTTTTTAACAAAATTTTCACTATAATATAATGCATTTTTATTCACATTTTTAAAAGCTCTTTTAAAATTTATTAATACTGAAAATTGTAATGCAGTCACTGTATAATATTTTTCACCAATATTTGACGGGAGTCATACAAAAATTGATGTAATACTTGGTGTGAGCTTCACTGGTTACAAGTTCAAGGTCAAATAGCTAGTTGAGTTTTAAGCAGAAAGTAACATATTTCCTTGCGGCAGCTTTCAGCATTATATATTATCAAATAAATAAAAGAAGCTTAGCAATTCTCCCTTCTATACTCATTATATTTTTTGTCAATATTTATAGATGGTTCACGGTACTGTTTTTTTTGGGATTGCAGTTGTATAACGTCAAGAATGTTTATGTAAACATATAACTGTCGCTTTTGTAGTTTTTACTACCTATTCGTGGAGTGGTTTGATGAAAGGTTTTGCAACAATAGAGGTACCACAAAGTTAAGTCATTTAATGCTATTTGTTTTAGTGTTTATGTAAAATGATCAGCTGTTTTAAAAATACGAATTTTTTCGTTGTTTTGTTAATTAAACTTGTACAATATATACAATATAGCATAAATTGCACCGATTTTTTTTTTGCGTCATATCACTATTTAGGTTTCGCCGTTGCTTCTTGTATTTTAACCAACGCATGATTTTTCGCTATATTTAATAATATATATTTGAATAATAAAATAAAGTAGAAGTTTATTGTAAAATAATCAAATATCATATTTGTATACATTTGTATAAAATTCAATATACGATAGCTTTAATACATAAATCTTGACTATAGAATAAATTATTGATGATTTAAAAATCTCAACGCGAATATTGCTTTAAGTTTTCTCAACAAATTTTAACTCCTTCCTCAATAAAGATCCACCGACAAAAGCACGCTCTCAAAACTAGAGGTTTTTTTCCCTTCGATATTTTCAAACTTTCCAAAAGTTCCAAGCGCGTGCCTAACATCGCCACCCGATAAATATTTCACGTGATTTTATATCCCGTCTATATACACATTATTTATTTTTTGTGTATTCCCGATCGCTCCCACAAAAGAAATTGAGATGGCGGATAATAGTTTTTCGTGTCGTGAATATCCACACACAGCATCCGCCGAAAGATGGAACGGGACAGTCGCGTGACAAAGAATTCAATGTTTCTAATTGGATTTGGAAAAGTTGGCCGGGGAATGAATTCGGATAATCTAATTTGCCCCTTTGTATAAAAGGTTTTTTTGTATCGCAAAAGAGAACCGGGACGGAATTCTAATTATGATGAAAAAATGGCTAAGTGCGCCGCGGACACAAAAACCTTCCTAGCTGTGAAATTAAATTAACGACTCGGTTAGGTTAGATTTGTTTAGATTGCTTATCCGCGATGGGTTATGATTTAGATTTCCTTTTCCTATTCATGCAAGGAAGAGGAGGGACTTTTGAAAATTACAAATCGGAAAATCTGTATTGGATTAAGGGCGTAATAGATATGCTTCCGTTGAGCTTTCAATAAACGCAATGGGGTTGCAAAAGTGTCTTTGAATAAAAAAATAATCAGGAATTCGTATTATTTTCTTTAGCGCACTAGAGTACAAGCAAATTTATATTGCGGGAAAATGGTGTCATGATTAAGGAGAGATTGAAATTATATTTTAAGCAAAAACATAGAGAATATAATATATATAAAATAATTTTTTTTGAGGGTTGACTCTAAATATATTTGATATGTTAATAGGTATTTATAAGTTTTAAATAAAATCAATTTAAAGGTTTATTAAATAATAACATATAACAAGGGCCCGCAAATAACGATATGCAAGCTAGATTTGACATTTCAATTTTTTTTTAATTTTAAAATATGATATATAGTGCCCTTATTACTTCATACCACCATAACGTTTTTTGCGATATTTTGTCCTCAATTTTTTATAGTAGCTAGAAAAAAGTAACTAGTGAACTTCAAATGTCGTGCTTTTAAAGCATAATTAAGTGTAAAATATTTTGTTATCAAATATGATAACATATATGTTTATTGTACAATGACCTTTAATCTGTACTAAAATAATTAAATATACATCGTCCTAAACAAGCTGAGAACTTGACACAATATTCACAATGACCAGATAAAACGGGGTTTTACATCATAAAGTATTCTTTTAATAAAAATAAAATAAGAAAAATGAGTGGTTAATTTAATAACCTTTAAAAATATCTTTTTAATAATTTAGAATCAATAGAGTCGTGTTTGATTGTTGCGGCCTTGTTTCAATTTATCTGGATTTCGGCGAGAACGGTTGCTAGAAATGTTGAGCACATTGTGAGTAACATCAATAGGCAATTAAATGCTTTCGAAAAATGTTGAGTTACTAATTACACATATTACACAAGTGATCCATTAAATATTATGCAACTTGTCATTATTTTTTTTACTCTAAAATTTAAAACCATAAAAAAATATTTTTTAATATATACTACTTGTTATTTTTAGAATGTAATGCCATTCATTTTTGTTCAGCAATCTAATTACACATCGCCGAGACAATCAGCAAATGAACAACACGAACACGCTAATAATTTATCAGTCCGTTGTCTTTGTCTATGACCGGAACCGGAACAGGTTCCCGTTTCCAATTAGCCACTAATCCGATTTAGAGTTTTAGTTTTCTACGGTTCTCACGCAATAATTACGTGCGCATTTTTCACGGGTCCGATCACGTGCACGTACTACGTTAATACGCAGTACAATCCGTAGGTCTCTTATGCAAACACCAGTGGTCGTATGTAATGAGCATTTGCTAATTGTGGTCAAACCGACCGTTCCCAGAGCGTATCCGGAGGTCCCTAAATTTAGTAAGCACACACACACACACATACGGGATAGCGTATGGAGGACTAATCCGTTTATCGTAACGACGACAGTCAAATGCAAATACAGTGAAAATAATTATGTCCGATTAACGTGCGATACCCTTTGTGAAGCGGTTAATCTGGCGTGGTTAATCGCACAGCGGACTACACACGGTTCAAACTACAGTTCCTTTATCGGCGGACACAATAACCGCGGGCGGTAAACCTGAAAAGATAACCGGACCGATGTTAAAATTGTTAAATGTCAAATGTGAAGCGCTTTGTGTGAGATTTCGTTAATATATATTGTATTGTAGAAATTTCATTAAATACGTTTGTCGATAAAAGCTCAGTTTCTAATGTTTAAATTTATATTAAATATTAAATTAGAACTAAATTACACATATGTGTAACAATAGTAAAATACATAGTATATAATAATAAAAAAATATAAGATATTTAAATGAAATGATACAAACCAGAAAAGCCTACTGTAAATGCCGAAAAGCATAATGACGTCTTGTCACCCATATAAGACATACTCTTCTCTCTCACTCGCACCCGTTACTTTATGTATGACCGAGGCAAAGAAAGGATATCTCACCAAACGTTTTTTTGACAACTACTTGTAATATTATAGTAATATTATCTTTAACCATTTGTGGAGTATCGCCGTACATGTACGGCGGTCGATCTTTTATTGTTTTGAGGTACGCCAGTTGGTTATGTATTTAAATAAATTATATTTAGTATAAATATAACTAGGGCATCCAATTACCCGGACTAATTCATTACCTGGTTCTACGGGTATTTCCCAGAAAATAACCGGGTACCCGGTTCGGTTCCGGGTATTTTTTATAAGCCTTTAAAAGTCCAATTTTTGTTTTATTTGAATCTTTGATTAAATATCACGTGATATATTTAATTTAACTTTAATAATTATTATCATTTTTTTAAAAATAGAGTATTGAAATAAAATCAATATATCATGTAATTATTAATACTTTATTCAATCGAGTTATTTTACAATCCATCGGTAGGTACATATATACATATACTTACATACTACATACATGTGTAACAGTACAAAACCGAAATATTTATTTTAACACATATTTGGCAATAATAATACAAATTGCACATGAAAAATACTAAGGAAATAAATTTTATTAAAATTATAAAAGAAATTAGATGATTGTATTTATTATATGTATTATATGTAGGTAGAGAAACAAAGTTTTAGTGATGTTCTTTTTGTAAAAAGTTATATTTTAAAAACACTAACGAATCTAATGTGTTATATTTTCACCCTACAACGCATTAAAATTTATTTTTATTTATAACTGCATCCTTTCAAAATAATTATTATCTATGCATTCGTTTATCTCGAAATCTATAGGTCGCTGAGTGTTGTCCCTTTTTTGTCGTTCAAAGACGTTAGTCGCTTAAGAACGCCGATTCGGCTCTTCCATTTAATTTGAAATAATGGAAAAAATTATTTAAATGAAATTAACCGGATACCCGTCAAAAATTACCCGGTTTTCGGTTTCATCAAAAACATGGCGGGTAACCGGGTGCCCGGTTCCGGTTCAACCCGGTTCGAATGCCCTATATATAACTATAGAAATAAGAAATAAAAAAAATATAATTATATAATATTTTTTTTTAATAAAATTATTGCAAATGATTTTTATACAAAATAATAGCATTATGAAATGAATTAGCATAACAAAAAAAATTTCATATTGATTTTATTAAAAAATATTGAAAGCCTCTGTATTGATATGAATAAAACTACAAAAGCCAAATTATAAATAATAAATTAACAAAAAGTAATAATAGAAAAAAAGTAGTAAATAAATTAAAACAATAAAAGAAATAGAATCACTGTTTTTTTAATATTAATTACTATGAATGCCAAAATTAATAATAATAAATAAATAACAGCAGATTTTATTATGGAAATATACGTGAAATTAACTCAATCCCAATCAATACTAAAAAATCACAAACTCATAGGGTTAAGCGCATATTTTAAGATCAAAGCTATTTTTATAATTAATGCAAGTTAAAAAAAAAATATTTGAGAGTATTTAACATAAAGTTATCAGGGAGACCATTAAGACCATTATATATTCATAACATATCAGAGAGATATGTATTAAATATATAATATTAATCAGGGAGACCATAAATACCATTATATTTTTAATACAAATTTTACCTTAATTGTTTCGAAATTTGTTTATGATATATTGGTACAATAATATAATATCATAGATTATATACAAAGCATTATACAGTATAACATTAATTAAAATCATTATATTATTTATTTATTAGGTTTATATTTAAGCAAAATTAAATATCTTTAGCTACTTTAAATCTATATTAAAAATTTATTTTTTAATAAATATGTATGTAGTAGGTTACATTGATATATATAATTTGTTCTATTAATATCTTATTTATTACAGACTTTTAACACTGTATTATACACATATGCATAGGTTAAAAAAACATCAACATCTAATATATATTTTCCATGAGATTGGGCATATTTAATATGATTTTTTCTGGGATAACCTTCTAGTTTGTTTATTGAAGTAAAACATAATCAGTTGTTCAATTTCTTTTGTATTTAAAAAAAAGTTTATTCCTAGAAAAGTGAACACCAAAGGCTATTCAGTGACCTGGTTAAAGAGCAAGTGCTTGCAATACAGACTAAATTAACTCAGGGAGAAAATTAAATTATTTTTAACCCAAAAAAAATATTTACAAATTCTGTATGTAGTATAAAAATGTGATAGATATAAATGTAAATCTTTGACTTTTAGATAATAATAAAATAATATTTTTACGGTTACAATATTTTGATTATTATCTCATTTACATAGTAAATAAACAATGTCAACTATCATGAGCAGCTGGTAATAAAATATTTGATATAAAATGTGATCCTAATGATTAGCTTAAATTATCTGTAAAATATTATATATACATATATCATAAAAGGTTTTCCCTTTTTATTATAATTTTATTTTAAAATGCGTCTATTTATATATAAACATTTATCTAAGCAACAAAATATAAACCAGATATTAAAATCAATCACCTAAAGTCTTAAGTTAATTATCCCTTAAAAGACAACAGAAAATATACCAAAAACATCAATTATAAAACCACTTAGTCTTATCATGTTTATGCTTAAAAAAACACAAAAAAACACGATAACAACTTCTCAACATCCCCAAGCTTTTCATCTCTCGATTTTTAATTCATGAATATCTCGCGGCAACAAGAGAGGGCCTCTGTTGTTTTTGCGCGTTGCGTTGAAAGTGAGATATCTCGCGAGAAGGGACAAATTACAAAAACGAGCCCTTTTAAAATATCTCTTTATTATTCAAACAATTATCAAACAATGCTAAGCCGATAAATTAGTCAGACAAACTCGCCGAGCAGCAAATGGAGTAGGAGAAGGGTGGTAGAGGGGGTGAGTTAATGAAAAAACTTTGGAAACTACCTCGAAAAGTCTTAATTGTAATTAGGCTGTTCCGCTAATTTGTATCAATTTCCCGTTGAATTTGATTTCGAACTGCTATGGCTGAAATCGATATTTCTTATAATAGAATTTCTTACAAATTGATACTCGCTTTTTTATTATATTGAATATTTTTATTTGTATTTTCTAATACGAGCAAATCTTTCTAAAATGTTTATTTAGCCGTGCAATAAATTTTGATAATCATAGTATTAAATAAATATGTAAAGTTGTTATAAACAGTAATATATTTTTATTAAAGACTTTTTTAATAGGTTCCAAATTACGTCTCTACTTTATGTAGCTGCGTTAACCATCTGATGACAAACAGACGCTTGGCCCAAGAAAACGCCTCCAGGGGTGCCTTCTGCACTTTTCCACTTTATTGCCTTAAGTAATGGCATTTATGTAGCAGAAAATTGACAATATATCGTTGGCGTAATTGGCCCCTTAATGGTCTCGTATGGTCCCCGCTTGGCAGGCGTTCGGGTCCTTATCCGATTTGGTACGGAAATTACTCAATGGCACGACGAGCAGCATTCTCTTCATTGTGCGTTTAAACCGCGAACGACAAACACTGATTTTTTAATTAGAAAATTTAGTAAACAATGTTTATTAATAGAGTATTACTTTTTGAACCAACAGCATCAATAAAGGGCAGTGTCGACAATCTGTCAATGCTCAGTAACTTTCAGCTGCCCTAGAGAGTCGCGATCACGTCCCTTATGCCAGCACTCAAAGACCTTTTTGTACATATTTTTTGATTTACTATTTTTTTTCAACATTATTGAATTTATAACTAATTATACTATTTGTCTAAAGCGTTTTAACCGTTTGTATGCCACGGGCACCGTACGAAGGCTCGAATCACCACGAGCTTCCTACGAAACTCTCGCAAAAAATTGCATTTATACTCTGAAATGATGGTACAAGTCATCTATGGAGAAACGTTTAAAATTATTACACTCATAAAATGACGAAAATTAAATGTTGAATTTTCATTGTCGCCAGGACTGTCACCAGCAACTTGTGCCTTTGTAATTTTTAATAGCAATGGCTAGCAAGGTACTTTGGCACATAAAAGGTTGAAACTCACGTCACGTCATTTCCATAAATTACAATATGTTTTGTTTTTCGTTCAGAGTATACATTATTATATTGAACAAAATCATAGACAAAGAAAATCGTATCTAATAATCTTTATAAATTAAAAAAATAGTAAATTTAATTTTATATAAGATAGTTATAAATATAAAAAAAAAATATTTTCATGAAACTGTATTATTTTTGTTCAAGTTTATCAATATTTGGTATTATATTAAAAATATTTGGTAACTTTAAGATTTTTACAAAGCGAAAATAATACGCAAACAGTACTTCTGATATAACTTTTATTATTCAAGTAGACGTCGTGTATACAGATTTTGAGAAAGCCTTTGACAAAGTTTGTCATAGGTTATTATTAAAAAAATTGTCGAACCTCGGTTGCTCGGATAATTTAACTCGGTTATTCTCGAGTTATTTAAGCAATCGTAGACAGTTTGTAACCTATGGTGGACGATTGTCAAAAGAATATTTTACCCCTTCGTGGGTTGCTCAAGGATCCAATCTGCTACAACTGCTTTTTAGGTTATTTATTAATGACATAAATACAGCAATTAAAAATTCAAGTTTCCTTCTGTACGCAGATGATTTAAAATTATATAAATGCATTCGATCTGTTGTGGACTCCTTCTCTCTACAAAGTGATTTAGACTCTTTGTGGAGATGGGCTTCCATTAACCGTCTGCCCTTTAGTGTCGGAAAGTGCCATACTGTGTCATTTTCTCGATCCCGTTCGCCATCAGCTTATTTCTACCATCTCGGTGGTAACATTTTGACTAGCGAAACTTCCATTAAAGATCTCGTAATCACTTTAGAGAGCAAATGGATGTTCTCTCTACACATACACGACGTCTGTGATAAATCTTCCAAGATGCTCGGCTTTGTTATGAGGAATGCCTTTCACTTTGACGATCCGTCAGTTATTCGCATCCTCTATGACACCTTAGTTCGTAGCATTCTTGAATCGGGATCTATAATTTGGAATCCCCGAATAGCCAAATATTCACTTTTAGTGAAAAAATTTAAAAAATGTATTTAAGATACCTTTACAAAAGGACATTTGGTTATTATCCATACTTATATCCCAGCGCCTTTCTTTTAGGAGCGCTGGGATATGATTCGCTGAGTTCTCGCAGAAAGCTGTATGTCGCTAAGCATTTTTTCAAAGAACTAAAAGGTGCTGTCGACAATCCAGCTATTCTCGAGGAATTCCAGTTTTGGGTTCCGGAACATTTTCGAGAATTACGATCGAGACCTCTTTTGATGACCGTTAGGGCTAGGACATCCACACTTGCCGACTCGCCTATAGCTGTGGCCATCCAGCTCCTTAATACGCTGGCATTACATATTGACTTATTTAATGTTAGCTACGAGGATCTGATCCAGTTTGTATCATTTAATTTTATTATTTTATAATTTTTTGTTATGCTTAAGTATTGTTATATTTATGTATATATACGTTTTTTTATGTTTTATAAATTTAAAATTTGTTTTCGACCATCGTGGCGCATTAGGGTAACCTGTTAGGCCACGATGGTCTTAATTTATTTAAAAAAATAAAAATTAAAAAAAATTTACCATATTTCATATTTTTTTCTATATACTCTAATATTACTAAAATAAGGATCTCATTGAATTCAATAATGATAATATTATCTCAATGCAAAATGTCTATTAAAATAACTAGCAAAGCTATATATAACACCTGTCGATTATTTAACCCTTTTGATGCCGCACTTATTTGGGTGGTATACGCTAACAATGTCAAATACTTGGTTGACAAATATAAATAATTTTAAAGATTTTTTTATTTATTATTTTTTTAATACAAAATACTGTTATATTAAAAAAAAACACATTTAATATAATTTAACATAGATAAAAAAAATAAAAATTATTCACAAAAAACTAATTTTGAGATTGTATCAAATGTTTTTACAAATTTTAATTTATTATTTTAAAAATAGCTAGGAAGTACTTTTATGCTTACGGGAGTTCACGCATCTATTTTTTAGTACTATACCGTCGACAAAAATCGAATTTAGTGCATTTTGCTACCTGATTTTATTCACGCGAGTCGTAGTAAAATTAACAATTATATCAGTGATCAAATATAATCGGTTTATGACACTTTTCGCATATGCATGGAAGACTGATTAATCACCCACTGGCACTAAAAATGTTAAGAAAATAAAAATTTATAGTGTTAACCGCAATTTAGAAAATTAAAAAATCATTAAAAATAAATAAATATACTACATATATTTTAGATTCGCTTCCACAAAAAATAGTTTTACAGATTTACTAAAAAAATAGTGTTTTTAATTAACTTTCTAACTTTTAAATTAATGAATAATTTATTAAAAAAGTTTTCCTCTAGATTTAAATAAATATTTTAATCGTTTTCATCACTCTCTATGCAATCGAAATACTCCCGCGGTTATGCATTATTAACGAAATTTCCGCAGGCCGGAAACCACCTTCATCCGGATTACCATAATAATTAATGAGCTACAGCTAAGCAGCAATAAAAACTATTTTAATTAAAAAAAATCTACAATATATTTATCAGTATTCTGAAATTTTACAAGACGTAATCGCTTTGTTATTGTATTGATATTTTCATTAATAACTTATCCCGTTTAAAGGGGCAGAGAAAGGCACCCTTTTGTTTATTTCTTTGGCAATAAATCACGGCATGAGATGAAATATATACGCGATTCGATTCAGACCTTTCTTTGTTTTGTAATTCCGTGTAATTATTTTTTTCTTGCCCGTCGTGCGTGCCCTTCTGGGCCCCAAAGGGTTCGTTCATAAATAAAACGGGCATAAATTGTGTTTTAGTTATCTTTACACGTATTGTAATATAAACGCTGTATCGCGCAGAAGTCAGGATTTTTTGCCGTGACTGACTTTAGATATATTTTTTGTTGCGGTATGCAAAACAATAATTAAAATACAGTTCATGTATTTTGAAACAATGTTATGATTGTGTGTAGGTATAACAGTGTTCCAGAATATATCAACACGTGTAAACAAAAAAGTAATACTATTATATAATATATACTCCCTTTATTTTTTACATTGTATTTAGCTAGAAAACACTTACATTTCGAAGACAATTTTAAAACATATAAAAACACAAGCTCAACTTTTCTAACAACCCTCAAAAATTTCCTTTTACGTTAGTCATTCTACACTAGCCTCTTGGGAATGGGTCATAAGGTTAACCGCGATACTTAACATAGCGCAAAGTAATTTAATTATACCACATAATGCGGTGTAACGAAAATAAATCAAGATATTATACATAAACTTATTTATAAATTATCGACTTTCTGATTTTTAGTTATTGATCACTTAGGCACGTTAATTAAATACCACACAATTTTCGTTCAAAGGATCTTAATAAAACGGATTAATTTTAAGTACATTAATTACAATTCTTGGAATCACTTATTATTTATTAAAGGGAGTATTGATTTTGACGTATATTTAATAAGCAGTAGCTAATTTTTTTATTAAACAAATAACAGTATAAAATAATTAATTTATGTATGTAAAATTAGCTGATAAATGATTTTGAGTGTATCAAAGTTAAATTTTCGGTAATATACTTTATGTATTTTTACCCGATAAAAAAATATTATATATTGGTCTAAAAAAGCAGTTATTTTTTTGCTAGCCTTAGAGCTTATTTATTATTGTAATTTTTAATTATTTTCCCAATAAAGGCAAAAAACCAGATGTATAAAAATGTGTACAAAACTTTGTCAGACATGATTTAATTTTTTTGCAACATTAAATATACATTGTCAGTGTTTTCTTATTGCATATAACGTTTTTTGGACATTTTTATGTTTGTTGATATGTCAAGAAAAAACTAATTTATTTATTATTTTTTTATAAAGCAAATAAAAGCAAAAATATTGCATTTAATTACGCGTCATAAAAAATTGTCCACAAAAATATTATATAGTAAATAAAATTTGTATATACATGTTAAAGTAAATATGTATTACCAGTGAAGTTATATTTTCACTAGCTAAAATATATGTTAACTAACTCAAGTAAAAATTAATTATTTAAATGATTTACAATTTCACTGCTCAGTAACCGTTAAACTGTATTTGTTTAAAACCTACCACTTAATTAAATATTTACAGAATCGTGTCATTATTTTGTTAAAAAATAATAAAATAACCCTGAACGAAATAATCCAATGTCGGGTTTGATTATTTAAAAAAAATTACTCAAACATAATTTAATTATAAGTTGGGTTTGATTAATCTGTTGTGGTAAGACTTAGATTTGATTATCAAATAGACGTTTTGATAAAAAAAAATTATTGAAATTTCAGAGCAGCATATTTTATTTAAATTATATGTGTAGTAATAATGTATTTTTATATGATTCCACTGAAACGTCAGTGAAATTATAACTTCAATAGTAAATATTAACCACTTCACTACAATAACTCGTTGCGATTTTAAACCTTAATTAGGCTTTTATATTTAATTGTAAAGTCATTATTATATTCTACATTTAATAACTAAGCTATAAATTAATTAAATATTGTATATATCTGTTATGTTTTAAGCCTATAAATGGTAAATTGCATTTTAATAAGCATTTTAAAAATCATTCAACATTGAAACTATAAATCAAGTAAATTTAAAAAATGTTAGGGTAAAATAAAATATAAAATAATAGTAATAATATAAAGATAATATAAAATATTTTTATTTATTTTTACAAAATATAAATCTGTTGATGATGATTTTTTTATTCAAATCAACTTAGCTATTGCGACCCTTAGACCAATATTAAATATAAAAAGTATATTTTCAAAAAATACGACAAAAACAAATCAATAAATGAGTAGTAACAATCTTTATTAGTAATAATAAAATAAGTATTATATAGCAGCAATAAAATATATGGATTTTAATTTATAAAAAAAATAACTTTTATTAGTATAACATATGAAAAGTAGTTATGCTTTTAAACTTAATTTACATAATTAGCGAACTTATAACTATTTTTAAAAATACTAATTATTACTTTAATTAAATTTAAAAAAAGGTAATATTGATTTGTGTATCAGTCAGCAGTTGTTACTAATATTTTTTGCTTTTTCTGTAGCAGAATACTATTTATAATTAATAGATATTTGGTTTTGGTGCTTCAAAAATTATAAATAAATAAAAACTATGCTGGGGGTCAATATTTATGGGTTATGTTTAAAAATATTTTCCACCACTCTGATTTTGCCTTGTTCAAATTAATTGTACGGGGTTACTTTTGTGGTCTAAAAATGAATCTATTAATTAAAAAAAATAGGTAGGAATATAAAAATTTAAATTTTACGATATTATCTTCTGTATATAACACTGTCGAGGTCCGTTAACGAGATCCTTCGAATTCGCTTAAATTTGTGGAATTGCAAGTCCCGCGCCGACGAGCTAAGTGGATTGGCGCGGCGTCTAATGCCCGGTGCATTTAACCCCTTCGGATGTGGGTCATACCACGGTTCACACCACCGAGATGCTGTCGAGGGGTTTTCAGGGTGTTCCAGGGGGTCGGTTATCTGTAAATCAGCGAGACAGCTACGAACACTGGGGCGTGATAAATGCACAGATAACGGGCGACCGCGCCGCCCCCTACAACTTCGCTTTTTTTGCCCTTTTTGGATCTTATCGCCGGGGCGAAATTTGCAAACGGTTTCCTATGGGGCGGGAAAAAATAAAAAGGAATAACCGTGAATCGAACGACGGACGTGCATTTTAATTGAAAAAAACGGTTCGTTAAATGGGAATGTTTGCTCAAAGGAGCGTGAAGCGGGTCGAGGTTGTGTTCAATTTGATTTGCGATTCTTTGGTGTTGATTTTTAACGGTAGACTTTGGAATGTAATATATGGTGTATTAGAGAAGTGACTGATGTGATTTTTAATTAAAAACTTTCTCTCTTAATTACAAAAACATTTTAATAATGTTGATGCATATGTCGTGTGTTCATAGAGCTAACAAACTTAGTATTCCTACATTATAACTTATTCACAGGTTCCTGCTACTAAAAATAAGCATTCGGAACAAAAGTGTTATTACATCAATGTGTAATTTTTAATGTGTTATTTTTCTGTCTTTAAAAAAAATAACTAGCACGATAGACGAATCCTATATGGACCATATTGTTTTCAAATTTTTATCGTGTATATGAGATTGGAATTACTTCTTATTAAATATTTTATTTTAATTAAATTGAGACTAACATAACCTAAGAGGTTACTTAGTTACAAAAAAAATGTTGTTTTATTACAATACATACAAAATATAATATAAACAAGTTAAACAAAATGGACATCAAAGAGGATGCGATCGTGTTTCTCGTAGAAGTTCCGGAACCCTAAACTAGAATTCCCCGAATGTAGTTAAATTGTCAACAGAACCCTTCAGTAGCTTAAATATTACATACAACTTTCTTCTAGAACTCAGCAAATCATATCCCAATTCCTAAAAAAGCATTAGGATAAAAAAATAGATTTTTAAATTAAGAATAAAATATTAGGATTCTCAATCAAATATTATAATATTCGTATATACGAATTTTTCGCCTGATTTTCAACTATATGAATATTCGAATAATTGATCAAATATTTGTCTATACTATCTCGAATAAAAATTAAAAAAATCTGAATCAAATAATTTGTATACTTACGATACATTTTTCTCTCAGTAGGTATACTCGATTGATTAGTGCTGTTCCAATGTGTATTTTGTTTCGAAATGTGTGAAAATGTGGCGCTTGTTCTCGACAAAACATTTGTAAATATAATGTTTATCGGCCGTATCTACTATGACTGAAATTCACAGAATTCGTTCGTTGAACGAAACAAAACGTTGAAAAGACTAACAAAATCGCAATAAAATAATTTGTATATTTAAGCAAAATATTTTTCTCTCAGTATACATAGCTTATTAGTGCTGCTCCAAAATTTATTTTGCTTCTAAAAACGAGATAATGAGGCAGTTTTTCTCAAAAAAAATTTGAAAAACATTTGTAAATATATTGTTTATCGGCTGTATCTACTATGACTGAAATTCGCAGAATTCATTCGTTGAATGTTGAAAAAGCCCACCCTTATTATCATTTAACGCTTTTGTATTTGTTGTTTTAAGACACAAAGATTTTATTACTATGACTGAAATTCGCGAAATGAATCAAAATGTTCGAAAGATCCACCTTTTATTATCGTTTAACGATTATCTCAAAAACTGTTTATATTTCCATTTTGTATTTGTTGTTTTACGACCCATAGATTTTATTTCAATCAGTTAAATAATTTGATCATGGTTAATTTAATTTGAGTTATTTAATTTAAATACAAATCCGCACAATCACCGTTTTCTCATATACCAAATTCGTTCCAAAAAATATACAATAAATTCGATAAAATTTTAGTTTTGGTCATTTAAAAACGCTTAAGATTATGTATTAGGTAATACTTTAAGCATTGTTTTGATGCCTTCATTGATCAGTAATTCGCACAGTGTTATGTTATATATTTTATATAATTAAAAAGGCTTGTGATTATGAAAGTAATTAACGAATAATTAAAATATTTATTATTAACCAATAGTTGTTATTTAATTAAATAATTTATTTACTTTCCACACTAATTAGTTAAATTAATCTAAAAACTGCTAATTAAGTTTCCCAGAAACTAAGATGTTTTAATTTTTCATATTCAGAACATAAATAAATCTCAGGGACGATCGCTTAAAGTTAAAGGGGTAAATGTGAAATTACCTTGCTTTTAATAATCTATTTGCGATAAAATATTTTTTTTTGTTTATAGCAAAGCATTAAAATAATATTTAATTTATAGAATGTGACCACTGTGGTGTTTTTACATCTTCATTTTAACTTTAAAAAAACTGAGAAAAGACAGGTATTTTATATACACTGATACATACAGAAATATATGTGTATATTTAAAAGATTTTCTTCAAAGTAGCACGATACATAGTATTCATATTTGTAGACAAATCATTTATTTTCTTACAGTTTCTATTTATTATATATAAAAATCTCAGTTTTTAGCTGTTTTTTTATGTGTCTTTATTAAAGTTAACGTAGCAAGAAAGGCGAATCAGATATTGAATGAGTAAAAAACTTTAATTTAAATATAAAAAGCACAAAAATGTTTTAAGAAATATTAATTGCCCTAATTACATTTAATTGAGTATGCAAATTTTAATACGTGGTAAAGTCTTCATAATTAAAATCTTTGCTAATTTAAAATATTTATTTTACCGATTGAATTAATTGCAATTCATCATATAAAACAGCAAAAGCTATATTTATTTAATCATTCTTGTTCCTATCCTTTGGTGTTGTAATAAACTTTTTAATATCATCAATAATATTTTAAAATTGATCAAACGTCAATCAATATTTATTATATAACCTTGGCTTAAAATAATATTTTAGCTAACGATAAGTATCGAGCAAATTTATTGTTTTGTGTGACATAATTCTAATGAGATTGCGCCTTCAGTTGACTTTAATTACGGAAAATAATTTACACGAAAGTTTCTTCGCCAAGACAAAGAACTTTCTTGAGACGAAGGCAGAGAGAGATAGAGCTCTCTTCGGGCAGGAATTAACGCAATATTTCATGAACGAGTGCATGTGTTAAAAACGTTTCGCTTTTTGGCATTTCGCTTCACTTCACTCGGCTGCGAGGGAAGATTTTCTCGAGAAATTGTCTGGCGTTGACAGAAGACTCGCGCCCGACCGACTTGTCAGCTTTTCTTCTCGGGTAATTAGTGTGAAAATTCCATTCGGACCGCAAATGTCGCGCAAAAACGGCGACGGGATTCGGGCGCGGCTCGCCAACTCGGAATTAATTTGTAAACAAAGTAATAATAATCTTCGGACGCGGCGGAGAGGGTTCGAGTCCCGTGAGGGCGTTAACTGCTCTTTGGGTCGCTCTCGTAGGCGCGAGGGTGTCTTAAGCAATTTATACTCCGATGAATTATAGTGTATGTATATGATTTATTTGACTGGTATAATGTTTGATACATTATTGTTACAAGTTGCCCCACCCCTGTTTTTGCGACCTCTTGAAGAAAATCAAGTCCCAAATTGAGACTCGAAAATATACAGTTTCCTATAACAAATATTGATTTTACATAAGCTCTATTGTTCTTGATTTGCTCGCTAGACTGCGAAACTCTTCTTCTATCATTTATTTAATAAAAACTTATATGCTAGTAAGGATTATATATATCAGGTAAAAAAAGTGCTGGCGGAAGCGAGTACCGAATGGAAGTGCATAATATGCACTTACTGAAGAATTTTTTTGCCTACTCTGGACGCGACGATCAATTTAGGAGATTTGGGGTAGTATTTGTATTTATTTATTTTTATCAGATTATTTATTAGAATATTTGCATAACCAGAAGAGATTCGGTATCTTTGGACTTGCCACTAACTGACCTTATTTATATTTGTAAACAGGCATTTAACTAATCATTTAGACATCTAATCGTCACATACAAAAAAGCACTTCTCTGTATAACAAAGATATTTATCAGCGGGTCGTAAAGTCTAATAGTATTTTATTTATTGTGCTTTTAACGCGTATGACAATAAGCTTTAATAAAGGATAAATAAATTATGTTTGTGATTTGTTCTAAACGCAATAAAAAAATATTAAAAGCTTTTTTATAACCAAACTGTTACCGTTGTAGTTTAAATCGGTGTTTCTTAACCTCTTTACACCTGCGAACGTCATTATCGATAGCTATATTTTTTTTCCGAATGGTGTCGTTTAAAAACCATACATCCTCTTAATTTTGAGTGGTTTAAGAACACATCTAAGCTGCAAGGCTTTATTAACTTCTCAAAAATAAGTGATTTTTCATCAATAAGGATAAACCAGACAATAGTGGAATTACATAAAGACTCTCGTTACGACTAGAATTAAAGGTTTTCCCTATTAATAACACGCAAGGATTCTTCAGTTCATTGAATGAATATTTCTTTATTATGAAATAGTCACGGGAAACAATATATCACCGGAAGAAAAAAAGCATAATGAAGCCATAATATTCCCGTTGCACAATTTTACCTCATAGATGTTCATCAAACATATGTCACTTTTTCAAATTGTATACTTCGTTGTACTAAGAAGCGAGCGTAACGATTGATTGGATAATCGCCGCATGATTGTAATTGATATGTAAGCTTCGCAGGCATGAATACATGAGGCTGGTCTTCACAGGCAGACACTCGAAAAGACTATTAGACTTACACCCGCCTGCGGACGACATACCGTCATGGACGCTCACATCTTAAGAGGGACTTTATCATACGAGCACCGCAGCAGAGGGATCAATTTCCGCCATACTATCGCTGCCACCCCATTCAGAACTTCCATACCAATCTTACACGGACATCATCCCTGCGCCAGCTTCTCTACCACCACTCGGAAAATAACGATATAGCCTATCATAGTCTGTCTCACTAGTTTCCACCTTCGTTACACCCCTTAGGGTTAGAATCCTGGAAATATGTTGTACCTCATTGATTTTAGTATTAAATTATAATTATTTAAAATTACTTTACTACTGATCGGAAAGTGTATTATGTAATTGTAAATTTAAATTCATTGATATACAATCAAATTAAAAAAATACCTTTCAAAGAAATATATATTATATAAAAATATTTAGATGATATAATATTATTAACTTTATGATTAACAAAGTTGAAAAATTGTTAAGTACCTGTAAACCATTTTAAAATATTGTGACCTTAAAAATATTTTATTCTGCTTGAATAAAATTTATCTTGATTATATTATCCTTTTAATATAGCCATAACATTTTTTTATTAAAGCAATTAAAAAAGTGTAACATAATTTTTACGTTACAGTAAAAAAACTTAACATAACCATTAAAAACGTAGAACCCTTCATTTCGAAAGACAAATTTGCAATTATAATTAATTTTAAAACAAATCGTATAAGGCAATTATGTTTAATTTATTTTATTGTAAAAAAAAATAATTATTAAACTGTTGTTATTATAGAAAAAATAGTATCAAAATCGAAATATTTTATTTAAGTTTTTATCGGTTTTTATGAATGACTAATTATATTTAGATATGAAATGCAATGTATTTTATCACATTTTATATACATCCATAAATCTTAACTGCTGAAAAAACTGTAATTTTTAATTGCATTGGGTGAGATAAGCATAAAACAGATTTATGTATTTTATTTAGAATATCAGTATTATCAACGTTTTATGTTAAAAGATGTGTAGTCATAAATATATAACCAGTCGAGCAATAAGATCAAAATCATAAAATAAATATAATAAATTGAGAATGTTATTATATATATTATTTTTTAAGTTATACTGATCCATAGTAATAACAATATATTTCAAAAGAGTGTCTTATAAATTTATATAGAATTCTAATTCATGGTTATGACGGCACAATCCAATCATGCTTTATAAGCATAATACCTAATATCGAATGAACCCTTTTCAATATATCTCAAGCTAAAATGCACAAAAAATCTCTCTGCAAGATCACAATGTATGAATCAATATAATAAAACGAGAAAAATTTGCAACCCTCTGTGGAAAACGAGGCAATTTGCCTGAACCGAGGCCACATCGCAAATGGCCGAGGCGTCGCGATCCTCTACATATTAATACGACCCGGATCGTATTATCGTCACGGATCCTTTCGGCCCTTTCGTGCCATAAGGCTCTGAGGGCCGAGAGAAACCCTTGCTTATTTTTTTCTTTCAAATGTACTATATAAATACAAATGCTCTGGCGGAATGCCTTTAATTCGATAAATCGCGAGAGTGAGCAAAGAATCGATTTACGAGGGGATAGGTTTTCTTCTCAGAAATATAGGTCAAAGAAAGATTTAAAAAAATATGTACATATAAACAAGTAGAGGCCTAAAATAGTAAAGCTTCTCACTTACAAAAAAATAATATCGAATAAAATGTTTTTGTGGAAAATGTTTTTATTTCGGATGTGATGTTCTATAAGATGTTATGTAAGGATATTCGTGCGGACTATCAAATTGTCATTGTTTATGACTTTTAAGGCATAAGATTCGAATACTGCTCTATTGAGCTGCTTAAAAATAATATAAATTTTCATTTTCCAAAAGCACAAGTTAACTCATGCCGCTTGTCTCGCATCGAAATCATCCACGGACGGTCATAAAGATGAAAAACGCGGAATATCGTCCGCAATATTGAAGTTTATTTCGGCGGGTCTCTCCGTTTTATGTCGTCTGGGCATTAGAAAGGCCGTTTCGGAAATAGGACAATAGAGACCTAACGTCCCTTTGACCGGTGCCCGAAAACATCACAGATTATTCCCTGGCTCTGACTTGCTTTATGCCACCCGCCGTATATTTGATACAAAACTAAAGGGATTTGCGACCTTTCTTCCAGCCCAATAAGCCCTAGTCGTAAAAGTACGTTTAAAATTACCTGTCTTTACATATTACAAGATTATGTAAGGTGTGCGCGTGGCATATGACTTTATGGTGTCGGGTATCTGATTTAATTAAACTAGCTTAACCGGAATATTCGTAATACATTTCTTAACCGATTTGCGTATTATATTTCAAGCTAATTACAGAAACCATTCAAATGTAGATAATATAAGCAGTCAAGGATTCAAAGTGCTGTAATTTATTATCCACTATTCTCAACAACTACTAAGTAGGTAAAGCAAGCAAAAATATTATATTTAAACTATAAAAAAAAAATTTTAGACATCAAAGATCGGCAAACTATTTTATTTTGGCTCAAAAGCTAAGAATATTTCTTCGCATTCCACTGTGACTTTAGCAGTAATTAATCGATAGAGTATAACGCTTTTTGCGATATTTTTTTTTTATTTTAATTTCAGAAAAGATGACTCAAATGTAGCGCTTTTAAAGCAAAGAATAATGTAAATTGTTTTGGTAACAATTTAAATAAGCATTATGTTTATTGTGCGATGGCATTATGTCTACTAAAAAATACGGTATACTTCGTCATTATAACTTCCAAAAACGCAACGGTAAGAAAAGTGGAAGAACTTAAATCTGATTTATTCATAAAAGCTCATTTTTTCACAAAAATAAATGAAGAAAATGAGTCTGTAACTATAGTCAGTTCACAAGTCGTGTATAGGGATTGCAATACCGGTAGTAGCGATACCGATAATATCGGTATTGGGATAAAAATTGACGTACGGTACTACCGGTATTACAAAATAATATACTAGTATACATTTTTTAAAATACTCTATAATTTATTAATATTAATATTCATAAAAATCATTTCCATTAAATAAAATTATAAAAAATAATATTTTTGTAATTTTTAAAATTACAAAAAAATAATATTTTAATAAAAATATTATATAATTATAATGTTTTTTAATTATTATTTGTTTGGTTATATACGTAAATATATAACTATCTGGAGTACCTCAAAACAGTAAAAGTTCGACCGCCGTAGATGTACGGCGATACTACGCAAAGGGTTAACATGAACAAAAATTTAAATGAGAGATAAATCTTTTGATAATAAATATTATACCGATATTCTTAAATTTATTTTAAATATCCAACGTATATTTCTGGTGACAAATATAGTCAATTAAAATCATATGCTTGGGGATTTATGTTTGTATTTGGCAGTACCTTTTCAAGACGAAGTACATAAATTCACGATTCTGGTCTGCATTAAAACATGATTATTTGCAATAAATTTTAAAGATTTCGAATTCTAGTTTGTTGAAATGGTATTTAAAAAAAGCAATTACATTATTTTCATAAGTAAAGTTTATTAATTTGCATTCAAAAACAATTTGTTTTTATTTTTTTTATTAAAAAACGAGTCTTACGGTAAATTGACCGGGCCCCCGAACGAGCTTTTATGCGACTTGGCATATAGTTAACGCTTGTAATTGATTTCTTTTAAAGATAAAGACTTGAATTTTTGATACGAAATAGAGCTTTCGAATATACTTACGATACCGTTTAAAAAAATTAAAAATTAAAAAAAAAAGTTATTTTTTTTCCAAAACACGTTTAGTGTTATGAGTCGATCGACCCACCATACATACGCTCATAAGACTTGCAATATAGTTAAGGTCAGTGTGAGCTTATTTATACATATTAAAAGTTGAATTTTTGTGACAGTGTAGAATTCTTAAGCATCCTGTGTATGTTTGTAAGCAAAATCCAATGTGTCAATTTTTTGCAAAATGGCGATAAGTATAAAAATTTAAATACTCGTAACTCAGTAGGTTTAAACTTTAACGAAAAGATCGCTATACATGAAACGTTTAAAAGCTTAAACTACATCAAAATAAAATATAAAAAAAATAGCTTTTTGCTTCAAAACAAGCGATGTATCAGTTCGATCGGACCCCCATACGAGGCATTTCAAGACTTTTAGAAGAGTTAACGCTCTTAACTGCTTGGTTTTAAAGAATAAAAATTCAATTTTTAGTGTAGTATAGAACGACAGAGCACCCCCTTTACGTTTGTATAAAAAATATATATTTTTTTTTATAAAATGGCGGCAAATGTAAAAATTAAAAGTGTCATAACTTTGCAAAATGAAATCCTACTGAAAAATGTCGTATGCAAAAAGTGTTTAGAAGCTTAATAATAATACGTTTTATGAATACATTTATAACAGATTCGAATTGATAAAATATGCAAATAACGTCAGACTGAATTAATCATTTTTGAAAAAATATATATAAAAACAGGATTTTATTGTAAGTAAATAAATTATCAAATGATTGACAGATTTAATTTTGTTCTAAGTTAATTTTAAAAATAAAATAAGGGTATTTCTAACGTTCGTTAAATAAATGTTCAACAAATATTGCATCTTATAAAATCTAAAAATACGTAAGAATTAAATTAATATTTTTATATGTAATAATTGCAGAGCATTAGAGTTGATCGATGGTAATTTATTACATATTACTGTGGCGGCTATTCCTCTATCGTTTAGGCAAGAAAATTAGTTAGTCAAGTTATAGAATTAAAAGCAGGCGCATCTGGTTTGCAAAGTTGGCGAATTAAGTAACAGAAGGGAAATTTCTTCCCTTGGTTTTCTCAAAGGAAGTGGGGGCGTGTAATCGTAAGGCCGTTTTTCAAAAATTTTCGCGAAAACGAGCCAAGATGTAAAACACTAATTCGCCGGTTCATTAGATTCCCTTTGGGCGGCGAGAAAGTTTTCCCTTTGGGCCGGCGAGGCGAACAAAGACTCGCATTGTTGATGACTTTCGAAGGACAGAGGCCGGAAGTGCCGCTCTTGGGTCTTCTCTTCTATGTTCCTATTTCTTTGAGAATACGAGCACAAATTAAAATGCAAAACTAATATATTAAATAATTTCAGGCTAGTTTTAAGCAAAGCTATGCATAAATGTTTTTATTGCTCGATGCTTCGCCCGACTGTGAAAGATCAATATCCCGACAAATTAAAATAATATATATTTTAATATACAGATTAACATTTTAACCCTTTTCTATGCAGTGGTACAAAAAATGCAGCCGTTTAAAAAAAAATATTCGTCCAAATTTAATTTTTACCAAAAAAAGGCTATGATAATTTTCTAGAGAAATTTGCTGATTTTTAAGATAAGAATTCACAAAATAGAAATTTACAAGATGTATGTACAACTATTTATGTTCAATGATTAATGTTTATTACTCTACAAATATTAAAAAAAATATTATTATGAAACATATCTATTATATATTTAGCAGGCACGTACGGTGAGATACATTCCTTCAAGGTCATGCGTGCGTGCGATAAGCGTGTATGACATGCGTTCCGCATGTAACGCACGCTTATCTCTCACTCGCTCTCATCACTTAACACTCGAGCGAGCGAAAGGAAATGTACATCACCGTACGCGCCTAATATTTAGTAAGGATTTATAAGCAATTATTAAAAAAAATAACTCAACAATGAATTTATCTTTGAAATAAAATTATCTTAATAAAAATATTACTTTAACCCTTTGAACGCGGAAAGCGATTAAAGTCGCCCAATTGATTTTTTTATCTCTTTACGCAAAAATCAGTAAAAAAAAATGCTTTTCAAGAAAAACTTTTTTTTGTGAATAAACATAAAATATCATTTTAAATGAATAAAAATTAAAAAATCAGAACATTTAAACACAGTATCAAGGTGAAATTTGCATATTTCAAAAAAAACAATAAAATTTTATTTTTGATTAACGCGTTCAAAGGGTTAAGAAATAACAGACATTTTGGTTGTAATCTTTTTATCTTGAAAAACTTTCTATCTTTAATTACTATTTAGTGTTAAGGTGCCTAAATAAAATTTTTCTTTAATTTATTTTTCATGCCAAATTAGTTTTATAAAATCTTCCGTTGTAACCTGACAGGCGTAGCCCAATGCGTTACAACAGGCAAATCTACACTAACTGAGTAAGTCAATCAGACATAATTTATACCTACAAGTAGTAATTAATAATATAGAAATCGGTGACATCTATATTATTAATTATAAATTATTATGTACTACACAATTTATAATCAATAGATGTTACATACTAGGAGTCAGTTTTTTTTTAATAATAGCGCAATTTTATAAATACAAATTCGAGTTCCGCTGCCGGGGCTCGAACGCGCAACCTAAGTTACTAGTTCAAGACATTACGGAGAACGCTATTCCATCAATAATTTTCGTCTTTCATGATTTATTTAATAAGTTAATATGATTATGTTTTTATATTAGTAATACGAATAACATATTATTTGTTAATCTATGGTTTAATATTTTTATTTTGCATATATTAGTATTTTTTCATAGTAATATTTAATATAAGTATTTCCTGTCGTAAAATCGCGATACCAATCAATGTCAAGATTTTTTAAAAATCTTGTTGATATTCACTAGCTCTTTTCTTAGAAACATCTAAAGTAAGCAAACATATGTAATGCAAACAATATACATATAAAATGATTGGGCCAATTTAGTTTGTTTTGTTCCTATAAAACTCAATTCATTACATTATTTATACACAATATTTGTCAGACAAAATTAACTCAAGAAACTCTTTTATAGACAAGTTTTAGATGTGTAAAGTAAATGAGATAGACTGAGACAATACAATAATGAAAATGTTACTCACTCATCTTTAGAATTGAGTGAAGAAAAAGCAAAATTTTCCGGTATATACAATATATACAATACATCTAACTAAAGTTAAACATTAAATGGTAACTATGTAACGTACCTTGTGACTTACAAAATAACTTTGAATAATGTTTTTTTTGAAACAAATGAAACATATTATTTGAAATATTTTTTTTTTATTATCTATTGTTTTTTCACATATATAAGATTTAAAGCATATTGCTTCGTTAATTTGACAGTTTGTATTATACTAAAAGTCACCTGATTTAACGCGATGGTGCGTTCACAGCTTTTAAAGGTCTGCTATATTAATTCGAATATAAATTTAATATATTTTTACTTAATGTCTTTACTAACAATCGAACAGAGGCTTGTTTATATAAAATGTAATAGGAGTTTGGATTAAGACCGCGTTTAAATTATGCACCGCCGTTTAGGCAACTGTAAAATTGCTGTCTTAATTAAACAAAGACGTCTCTCGCAATACGCCAATCAGTAACCATAGGTTAATTGCATATTTTGATAGTAAATATTTGTCGGCTATGTGTAATGCAATCAACGCTCAAAAGGCAAACAAGCCGAGTGCAATCCAATCAAATTTCACAAACCGTCACATCACTAGTCACTAAAAACTACGTGAAAAAATCGATCCAGATACGTTTTAATTAGCGAATAACACCGCGGCAAAACTAATTTTGATGTCGAAACTTTGCGGACCGCAAAACGATCCGTAGCACAGCTAAAGCTTCGTAGAGCTTCGCGTAATTATTTCCCTTCGTCTCAGTCGGTGTTTTTTTTGCGCAATGAGCTTCTGTAAAAGCGCAAATGGCTCGTGTCGAACTTTTGCCGCGTTTCCGAATCGAAATTGGACTGTGTTTACTTGTTAAAATAAAATTTTCGCTGTATTTTTCCTTATCCTTGAAGGTCATAGTCTATTTATATGACTCTTTATTTGAGTAAATGTGTAACAGCTGATATAATAGACATTTAATAGGCATTCAAGACACTCTTATATTTAAGGATCAAGTAACATTGCGCATTTGCTAGATATTTTTGTATTACCGTTTAATTAGTACTTTTGTAAATTAATTGCATCTTCTGTTGCTTCAGAATTATTAAAACTATGGAGAAGTACGCGCATTTTTGTTGCATGCGCGAGCTGATTAAACAAAAAAGTACAACTCCTAGTATTTTATATATGTTTATATATAATATAATATTTTTATAAATATTTCAAGTACCCAGAATTAGTAATATTAATATTATTATTAAAGAGCTGTTTTCGAGATGCATTTGAGATGCAAAATATTAATGCAATATATCTGAGTTTGCTACCGTACAAAATTGTAAAATTACATTTAATCACAGTCCGTACTTCAAAATAAGCTCACAATTATCCCACAGTGTCCAACATTATTTTCCCATTACTAAATTACGGCCGCAGACCAATTTGGGCGATACAAGCCGATTAACCGTTATTGCCTGACTGCGCGAATTATTGCTCCGATTTTTGGTCCGAATCGTAATTCAATTTGGATGCGTTTTGATTTCGCAGTTAGCAATTTTCATATAATCATTACACGCTCCATCGAATTATTATTAAAAAAAAATTTTTTCTGCTGCTTTTATTTGAGATTCGCGTGTCTCTTATTTGTTGCAAATTAAATTTTACACGTGAGCAGATTTTGTATTATATGATATTTGCTTATACATATGTTTAACATAATAAGATCATGTAAAACAATTTTGCAATATATGGATCTCATTTTATCGAATTCACCCACAATTGATTTTTCTATCGACACTAAAAATAACATGTTTTATTTTCAGTTGAGCTCAGACCGACACCATCGTCTGGAAATTCTCCAATAACGCCAGCTCCAGAAGTCGATCCAGACTTTCTAGGACCTATCTATAACGTAACAGTGGCTGTGGGTAGGGAAGCTGTTCTAAGTTGTTCTGTTACAAATTTAGGAGCTTACAGGGTAAGTTTTTATCATCTATATTACCATTTAAAATTTCATAGACATACTAATTATATATAATATTCATGTTACTGGTTTATAAACATTTTCATGTTTACAATCAGTTATTAGCTACAATTTTATAAAAATATAAAATAGAACATTTCTGGTAAAAAATTAAGGAAAAAAATTAACAAATATTTAAAAATTTAAGCAAAAAATGGAAATACAGAAAAAAAAAAAAAATTAAGTGATATTTTGGAAAAATTTCGTTGAGGAAATGGAATTATTGATATTTTGTTGCCTTTAACTCTTTGAGCGCTATCGCCGTACATGTACGGTGGTCGACCTTTTACTGCTGTGAGGTACCCCAGATAGCTATATATTTACATATATAACTGAAGATATATAAAAAAAACATTCAACTTTTGCAACATTTTTTTTTATTCACTTTAATTTTATTTAAATGACTTTTATAGAAAAGAGTACAAAATAAATTAACATATTAATTTTATAAAAAAATACACAATAGCTAAATAATATATAATAAGTAATATATAATGTAAAATAAAGTAATAACACATAATATTACAGGGACTAGTAAAATAAATAAAAGCAATAAAAAGTTAAAAATCATTGATTTTTTTCTAATAATTTTCTATAAATGCAATATAAAATAATACAGGCGGCCCTCGACTTTCGCACATAATTGGTTCCTGAAAATGTGTGCGAATGTTGAATGTACGAAAGTCGAGGGAAGTAAAAAAAATTGAAATTGTGTGTATTTTAAATATTTACTTATCAAGTAAATATAATATGTTATAGAGGCGTTTAAGAGACACGTTTAAGTCGGGTTTGCGGGTGTTTCCTTTGAAAAGTTATCAAAAGTTAACTGTTTTCCACCATTATTTTTCTTTTCTTCATATAGTATTTTATAACATGCTATGTTTTTATTGATCGCCCCACGCACTTGAGATATGCGTTCTCTATTAGGATCACAATCTACCATAATATTTAAAAATTTGTCAAGGCGCGTGAAGGCTTCATTAATCTTTTTCATTGTTAAAGTGTTTTCCAAAATAAACCTGTCTCATCTACATTAAATATTTGGCTAGAGGAATATTCTACATCTTCAATAATTTTGGATAATTAGGAAATAAATTCTTTTGCAGCATCTTTATCCGCATCAGTCGATTCTCTAGTAAATTTAATATTATAAAAAGAATACCTCATTTTAAAATTGTAAAACCAACCGTTACTTGCTTGAAAAACCGTGTTAAAATATTTTTTTAATCTATCCTTCCAATCTTTGTGCAAACTAAGAGCTTTTGCTTGAATAATTGAAATACTCAGAGGGACATCTTTTTGATGTTGGTCATCGATCTACGATGACAAAGATTTTCCATTTCATCCATGTTTTTT
The DNA here is from genome assembly GCF_051122295.1 of Plectrocnemia conspersa. Taxonomy (NCBI): domain Eukaryota; kingdom Metazoa; phylum Arthropoda; class Insecta; order Trichoptera; family Polycentropodidae; genus Plectrocnemia; species Plectrocnemia conspersa. The sequence goes on along the minus strand of NW_028277167.1, from coordinate 26,205,795 downwards.
TTTGCTGTGTTTTTTTGGAAATATATCATTAAAGATTGTGAAAATATATTTTGATTTTCCACGATTTTGAACGTATTCTTTAATTAAATTTTTATTTTTCAAAATTGAACTTATCGTATACCTGTTTGTATCATACGATCGTTCGATTAAAGCAAAAGATTCACCGCTATAAGAACGTTTTTAAAAAAAAAAAAAATTAAAAAAATTTGTTTTTTTTAAATGTGCGAAATAGCGAATTGTGCGAAAGTCGAACGTTCGAAAGTCGAGGGCTGCCTATAGTAAAATAACAAGAACAGAAATAGCTATAAAAAAATGCATCAAATTAACTGACTAATAAATTAAAAAAGATGTATAAATTAACTTACTACTCAAAGGGTTAAATCAATATGTGCTTGGCATTTTGTGGTTGTATTTTAATTTAAGGTTGTTTTTATTGTAGTCACTGATACACCAAATTAATGGGTTAATTTGATTTTTCAAGATACTTTTATAGTATTTAATGGTCGGAAAATGACCGTGTTTTTAAATTATTGTTAATTTAAGGCTAATATGCAGTTTTTAAAGATTAGTATAAATTTTTCATTGCTTTGTTTTGCACGACTTGTAATTTAAAAAATAATATTATTACTGGTGGTACTCAACAACAGATTAAAACTTATTTTTTTATAGTTGGTGCGATTTTTTTTTAATAAATATCAGTCTAAATGTCGCAATGGCGGCAAGATGGGTTTCTGTTCATCTTAGTAAGGAGACTATAGACAGTAGAGAATCTTAAAAATACGTTGATTTAATAAATTTAATTTATGATCAACGTGATTTTGATGTAACTTAAAAATAATCATATGATATTTAAATTAAATAAAATAAACCAGACCAGCTCCTTGTAGTTAACTGAATAGATCAATGTGCAATGAAAGCATATTAGGGAGCTGGATGGCGACAGTCCTATGCGAGTCGGATTTAACGGTCATCAGGAAAGGTCACAATCGTGTCTCTCAAACATTTTTAAAATCCAAAACTACAGTATTTCAAGGAATTGTTAAATAAACATATAAATAAACGTGTTTCCATATTAAATTGAATATAATTATAGATGCTTAATTTTTGTAAAGTATTTAAACGCGTCATCCTATGACTGACCGTGCCATATATTGTGTTACCGTATTGTAATAAATCAAGAACACCACACGCTCACCTGGTGCACCAGAGCTTATCTCAATACAAGGGTGTAGGGTGGTGTTGACACACTCGGTCTACCGAAGTCTTGTTTGGATGCTGGAAGGACGTACATAATATAATTGAAAGGAAATAGCGCTCCAGGCGAAATGAAATTATGTTGACACAATAAATATGGCAGGCGATTGCTTACTTTCGGGATTATTCAATATGTACATACATAATATGTATAACTAATAAATGTAAGAAACAATGAAAAATTAAATATTGAAGCATTTTAGTTGATTGAGTCGTTGGGTTGTTTTTGAAGAGATTTACTTTTAGTCCTGCTTATGCTTGTATTTTTGGGGATTATTTGCTTATTATGAAATGACTGGTTTTAAGCTCAAGATATTCCTTTTTTTATTACTAAAATATTCTTAGAAGCAATTAAATAAAGTAGCGGAGATAAAAACAAGAATATTTATTAATAAGCAGTATTTTAAATTAAAATGTATGTGTTGCAACTTATATGTTAAAACAACTATACATTTTTTCCCATTTAATATTATTTTGATAAAAAATATATGAATTTAGGGGAATAGATGTATATAAATAGAACATGTATGTTTTCCTGAAACTTTTATAAATAATATGTTTTTGCTAGTGTTGATACGTTTTTGTATTAGTGAAAAAACAATTCAATAAAAAAATAGATTAAATCGAAATATTTACGGCATCGCGTAAAGGCAATCAAACAAACAAGTCATTTCGCGTTCTCCGCCCGTTTTCCGCGAAAGCGTCTGCAAAAATTCTGCAAGGGGAAAACTTTTTCTGCCTCCTTCCCATAGGAAAATATTTATAGGTGAAAGAGGGTTGGAAACTCTGTGGGCATACATTTTTCCGAATGACTGTATTCCCGTTGATATATTCAATTTGTATGCACGCGATTTGAAATTCAAAACAACGTCCCGAAACGAACCTTCTGCACCCTCCAATGTGAGCAATGTGTGTCAAAACTTAGTTGAGAGCAGTACATAACCTAACCATATTGTGTATTATACATACATAGAATATGTTGAACGCATAGCAGACGTGTTTCGCATAACCATCATAAATTCAGTGAGCGAAACGAGAGCGAATTAATTAGGGACCGTTGAGTTGTGCTCCTTACGAAAACTAGCGGAAGCGAGGGATAGGCAGAATTAGAATTGTTTGATGAGTTTGTACCTTATTCAGTAGCGTTACATTAGAAAAAATTTAAGAAAGAACTATTAAACAAATAAAAAGTTCTTAGAGAAAGATTGTCACTGTGCAAAATAATTTATTATGTTCCTAAAAAGTAGTTCATAAAAAATAAATTTTCACAGATTTGTATTTTTATAATTTATAACATATAAAATTATATTTAGAGGTTTTGACTAAAATGTTAAAACTGTTAGATTTATTATTTAATTTGTATTTATTGTATTTTTAAAAAGATAATTCTAGATAGTAGGTCTCATTTTTAAAAATATAATTTTCTTAATTTTTATACAGATTCATAATAAACAGTACATTTTCTTTTCTCACAAAGTAATGTACGAAAGACGTTCGTATTTTTTTTTGTAAACGATTTCTTTTTTTTGTTTAATAATAATAAATATTAATTCATATTTTTCTGTTTTAAATAGAGAAAAATATTTATTTAAGTTGAGTTTATTATTAATTTTCTACGAAACTTGTTAATAAATTTACTTTTAATAAATTGCACTAGTGTATTTCTATATTAAAAAAACAATTAATATGTTGCTAATTATATATATAAATTTATTCACTAAATATCATATATATTATTAACTTTCAATTATTAATCAAAAAATGGTTTATTGCCTGTTTAATTATTATCAATTAAATTTTTAAAAATGAAATAAAATTTATATTTTAAATAAAAAAAAACAAATTCTTATATTTAAAATTGCTCTAAAAATTTTTCTAAAATTTTTTACCCCAAAGTATTTTCTGTATAAAATTGTTTCTAAATTATAAAATTTTCATTTTCATTTTACATTCCCGAACTTTATTAAAATAATAAATTGTAAGCACTTCATTAGAGTAAAACCATATGTAAAAAATATTTAAAAATTAAATTTTGTTGTGGCAAAATATTCAAGAGAAAATTTATTAATAAATATAATAACAAGTAAAAGTGCTATGAAAATTTTATTTTACTGTATTGTGCCGTGTCGCATACCGCAGCAATTGGCTCATACCTTTTAAATAAACCCAAAAATTAAATATGCACTGATATTAAATATTTAAAACAGTAATAGAATTTTATTTATAAAATCCCGAGCGTTTGATAATGAACTTAGCACAATCTAGTTAGCTCACTGCCACGCGATGCAACTCTAAACCGGAAATGGAATTGTAACCGAATGGCAAAATGGAAAATTTTCGAAACGAAAGCTTGTTATCAACGTAGCATGGAGCTTATTTGAAGCGATGGTCTAATTGTATTTTGCTCTGTTTTCAGGTTGGATGGATGAAAGCCGAGGACCAGACGATTCTGACCCTACACACTAGGGTCGTCACTCATAATTCGAGGATCAGCGTGGCTCAGGACGGCGCTGACACATGGCAGCTGAGGATAAGGCAGCTAAAGGAGAACGATCGCGGATGTTACATGTGCCAGATAAACACGAGCAACATGAAAAAGCAGCTGGGATGCATAGACGTTCATGGTAAGTGGAAAATTGCACTTTCCGTCTTAACTAAAGCGTTCCTAGCCTTCCAATATTCTAATAAATTGTTAATATATACTCGTCTGCACTTGACAACAAATTTATAGTAAAATATCATTTAAAAAAATATAGGTTTAAAACACAAACTTTTGCTTTTCGCCATAAATTTTTATTTATTACTCTTATTTATAAGTTTTTATATAAATATTTTAAAAAGCAAAAAGCTATATTAAAATAATATTAAATTAAATGTTTTTCTGTAAGTGTGTAAAGCACGTAATACACTAAGTAAATTTGATTGACTTATTATTATTATTATTATTAAACTATTTCCGCTTAACTTCATCATAACTACAATATGTAGTTATCATATAGCTTTCACGATCGATGATTAACTATGGATCACCAATCTAGCCGTAAATTATCTAATGCGATTTGATTATTTTTTCTATGGCAAATGTTTGATTAATGTCATCGTAAAACGGCACAAATCACAATAAGGTTTACGCTTAACAGTCTGTGTAACGAGGCGCCGCTGTACCTAAACATGTACCGGACGCTATAAAAAAAGCTCATAATCGACGGCAGTAAACTTTTGACTGCACCTAACGAAAGTATCGCCGATGCAGGGCGTGATGGCGTTAATCGTAAAAACAGAGTTGTTAATTATTCGTTATTAATTTTGCAGGGGCGACACGTACAGGGCGTTATATATTTTTATGCCATGTGACGTACGCTAAGTGTACAGAACCGTTTTATGCTTAAATAACACAACTTGATTTTGTAATAAATTTAATATTGCAGAGCTGTACGTGCATTTAGAATTGGTATTTGGTACTTTGGACAGACATTATATTGCATAGTCGCGGTCTTCCAAGCGGTCTGCTAGAATTCAGTTTTCGCGTTAGGGGGTTTATTTATTAAATAAAAAATAAAACAAGGTTTGTGATTAAATTTTAAGCATGTTGCGCAAGAAGTTGGAGCTATGGATGTGAAGAGAGAAGCGGCTTGTGTGATCTTTGTTTGTCTAAAGTTAAATCGGTTTCCTCTTCATTTAAGCACAGATTAGATGGTTTTTAAAATTCGGATGCCTTAAACACCGATATGAAAGTTCAAGTGTGGGTGTCAGTAGTTAGGAAGTTCTCAGATTATGTGTTTGAAAGTGTCTAAAGGGAAGTGATTCTTAGTTGACCGCGTTCCAGTATTTTTATAGATTTTGTTTTTCGGCCACTTTCAGTAGGACGGCCAATTGCAATAGTTGAGGGACACGTGTTATCTTTTATCAAGGCGACGAACATTTCAATCATTTTTGGTTTATAGCGTGTACCTTGTGACTTTGTACTGGTAAAATAAATCTTACGGTGGTGTTCGATTTTAATTGAAAAATTAAGCGGTTAAAACGATTGATATTAGAATCACAAGTTAATCCTTTAAATTGTTAATTGAAAAGGATTATATATATTATTTATATATTTATATATATACTTGTACGTCCTATTTTAAATTAACTTTTCGTATTTTTGCTCCCTGGAAAAATTACATGCTGAAACGGTCCAGCTCATGTATATATTTTTTGCGTCGATTTTGACAGCAACAGCTGTCAAAAAACGTTGACGCCGTGAATTGTCGACATTTTTCGTTAGTGGCATGTTGGGCGGATTGCGACAGTTGGTCCCTTTTTTCGTTGTTTGTGCAAGTGAATCGTTAAAGCGATTGGATTATTTAATTGGTCTGATTCCATATATTTTATATATATTTTTTCACACGCTGTCAATCATGTGGGTAATATGATACACGCAGAAAAATATTTCAGCGAATAGTAAAAATATAATATTTTATTTGCTGTAAATAATAACTTTTTCACAATTCTTGTTTTTATCTATATGAATTTATAAAAAAAATTGATTAAGTTTATAAAATATTATAAACATTTAATATTTAACTAATATTTCAAGGTGACGATGATAATATTTCAAAATTAATAGTGTTTTTTTAGACCAATAAGATTTTTTAACGCCAAGTATTTTTTTTGTTACAATCATCTTTATATACATATGTATGTACATATATTAAAAAGATTATAAAGTTAGATGTGTAGGGGATTTTAACCACTGGACCCATTTGTCACAATTTAGTGGTCACAATAACGACCACTTGAATAACAAAAAGAGAAGTTTGGACACTAGATCATTATCTAGCCGTTTCAAAAAATTAGTCGATATATTTCATAACATAAGAGAAATGCCAGTAACGTAAAAATAGCTCTTTAAATTAGAAGTTACGCGCCAGACCTTGCAAGTCCCTGGTTATCATGATGTTAAGCACTCATCATCACTGCCAAAACATAATTTAAAACAAATTTAAAGCTCCATAACTCTACTTGTTAAATTCACTAATTGTATTTCAAAAATGCTCGTGTCAATATCAATTTGGGAAAAATTTAATTTGTTGACTTTTGCAATTAGCGCATTAAATACAAATGCTAGAATTAAGAAAGATTTCTTAATATTTAATATTGTTGTCCAAAATTAATCAGTGCTAATGTAGGCATTGTTTTTAAATGATATTTATACAATTCTTTGAAATGATTCAATAATCTCTTCTCCAAATCTTAAGGGAAAAATAAAAATTTATTTTCGAATGAGATTATTTTTATGAGCATCTAGAACGTAATGTTTTATTTTCCTTATAATTTATAATTTAGGAAATTTAGTTCTGATGTGATATCTAATATGAAATATATGTTTTGCAATCACTGATCTTCTATCAATTCTGAATATTCTAATTTTATTTAGCTGAAAATCAAAACGCTTTGAAACTTCATCTATTGAAAGCCAACTCACTTTTTTGTCAAGGAGTAGTTCATAATATTCGCTATCTATTTCGCTTTAAAACTTTTTAAAGCGTAACTATCATAATCTTCTTGGTAATCTCAATTACCAATTCCATAACTTTTACATTTTTTTCTGGAAATGTCTGTGCATAAAGCGCTATTTAGTGGATTACACAATAAAACGTTAGTACTACATATATTGAATATTATTTTATTAGATCGTGATAATTTTTCTTCACCCAATGTTAATAAATAAAGTGATTTTATCCATGAATTTAATGACAGATTTATCTATGTCATTCTCTTCAAGTAACAATAATCCTAAAAGTTCTTATTTAGGACCCCCAGATGTATATATTGTGGATATAAAGGGTATTTTATGTCGCAAGACTAATTTACAGCAATTTAAAGAGAAGGAGACTGATTTGTTACATTTAAAGATATTTACCGAATTTAATCTTTCAATGCTTTAGCTTTAGCAAATTTTTTTAAGAATTTTTGCTTGGTTTTTAAAATTCCGAAAAAATTTTTTAGATGTATTTATAAAACAACTTTTTCTATTGTCACCATCTGTAAATGTTTCTTCCTTTCTACGATCTCCTGACTCACGATAAAGCTCTATTGATTTTTCAGTACTTTTATGAAGTTTTTTTCTTCCATCACTGATGGAAGAAAATCATCTGAACTTGAACGAGCTCCTACCTCGTTCTATCCACCCTAAAAAATTCTGCCTGTATACTAAGAATGAAAAGCCGTTGTCCACCGACATTTGGCATCTATAGCTGCGCCAGCTACCTTCGTGGCTGTTTAGACCACCAGAGAGCCTGCCCCCCAACAAAGCCCGCTTATATTTACACCCTTTAGAAGACTGGCGTTATTCAGCATAACGTACATTCATGAAAGCATAAACATTTATACAGGAACTCAGGTGCGTTAATGAGAAATTACTTAGATATTCATACAAAAAAATTATTATTCATTAAATATAAATATATTTTGTAATATTCTCTGTACATTAATTCTTCAAAAATAGTAAAATAAGCAAAAAAATACTATATTATATAGTAGCATTAGCATAAACATTTAAAAAATTACTAGGGCTCGTACATCTAATTATTATAGGCTATTTTGTATGAAAGAAGAATCTGTTATTTCTTTATGATAGAACAGATGAGTATTATTGTTGAGGGTATGTAATGTATAACACTAAAAAACTGCTTGAATGAAAAATAGCAAGTGCAAGGTTGCCAAATTTTTAACAATTCAAACAGTAATGCACATATTCTAATAAGGGAGCAGACAAAATTGTACAAATTCAATTTGACCCACCGGTTAACAAGAAATCACAGCTAAAATTAGCTCATACATAGCGTACATACTTTACTTTTATTTGGAACGGACTTGAAACAAAGGAGATTCAAACCATATTTACACCAAGTGGAGCTTCGCCGACAATCGAGAGAGACTAAAAAGCTCAAAAAAACAGCCGCTTCTCTCTTCACGTTATTCCTGGTTCTAATTTTTAAAGATACCTGGAGCTGAAGAGACTCAGATAAATTGTACGTGACTTAAACATTGTTGGCAATTCAAGATATAAAAAATAAAGCTGACAGCTAGGTCAGCACAAAAATTTACGAGTGTTGATACATTGAAGTTCGTAATAAGTAAAGAGCGACTTTGGCTTATAATGTAATATATAGTACGTTTTCACGTAACGTAGTATTTATACGGGATGTGAATTCCCGTAAACTCGCGTAGGCGATACATAAAAATCCGTAAAAACGCAACCGTGTCACATAAAAGTAGCCGTAAAAATGTGACAAATCTACAGTGAAAGATGGTAAATGCGAAATGTGGTTTCAAACATTTCCTAAACAAATGGTGCGCGCGGAACGTGAGAATAAAACTACATACGTCGTGGCTGTTAAACGAAGTAAGAAAATGAATATGAAAATATTTAAAAAAAGGAAAGATGGCTCAAGGTTGAAATTTATATCCTGGAAGAAATTTATGTAATGTTGTCAAAGCATAGTTCATGATATGTATAAGTAAGGAAAGCATCAGTCCAACATATTGTTTTGGGTTACGGTCCGCTATTTTTGTGGAATTTTTGGACAATTTTTTCAAGCTTCTGAAATAACTATTAATGTATATATTGCAATCTCTCGATAAAAACTTTAATCTATGTTACGTTTTTACAATATTTTTTGACAAATTTAAGATACATTATTTTTAATGAACGTACGCAAAGTTTTGCTATCACGCAAAAATGCGTGAACGGACCGTAATGTTTTTTTAAATTTATAGTCTTAGTGAATTCGTTGAATGCGGAATTAATGCCTAATAAAATGAGTTGACTAGATGTCTAGAATCATAATGAAAAAAGTGTGACATTTATTCTTACTCGTGCAAGACTTTTAAATGAAGTTAAAAATAAACATAAAATAATAAATAAATTCGCAGCTATCTATGTATTTTAGTAAATACTACTAAATTATCTGTTTTAATATTATTATTTCTTAATAAACACCAGATAACATTTTTTTCTTTGATAGCAATTATCCGATTTTGAAAAAAAATACTTTGAGTATATTGTCTGAGCAAAAAGTTTAAAAATACTAAATAAATCAGTATTTTTATATACTAATAATTTTGTATAGAACTTTTTGTAAGCAATTTTTTTGCAAATTTATATTATATAAATTTATGCAAAATATTAGAAACTCAAAATATATAAATTAAATATATATGTTTCTTAGTCAAAATATGCAATATGTATACATATGTACATCGTATAATATTTTACGAGACACGTGCTAAGCTGCGAAATATATTTTTAGTTATTTTATCATAAGCTTCAAAGAGTATCGTTTTATTATTACGATTACGACTTCCTTCGGCGTTAATGACCCGAAAACGCGTTAATGGGTTAATTGCCAATTTAACGTATGCACTGTAACTTCGTTATGGAGTTATACATCAAATTCCATAATGACGCACGTTAAGTAATTATAATTTATAAGCATAAAACACACATATATATACGTATCATATAATATATTCATGGACGAATTATCGTGCATTATCGGTTTTGTTATTGAAATTCATTCAACAATATTAACTTTAAGAGTACGAATGGAGACGCTATCTTCGCTCGTGATTGCAAAGATGTTTAATTGAATTGGCATGTTCAAACCACTTAGTGTCTTTGTGCAATATTATGAGGTTGTTCGGTAGAATAGTTTGGAATCGAGTACTGGGAAAATTTCAAGATTTTACTTTGATCTCGAATCGCTCGCATATTGGCTGAATGCTATATCAATTTAATTAATTGAGAGTGCAATAATTAGACGTAGTATGTGTATATTCAATATAATCGCTGATGATTACATTTGAAAGTTAATTGCAGAGAAGTAAATAATAAAGATTAAAAACCAAAACAAATAATTTGTTATATTTGGAAGCTTCATTAAAGAGTCAAAAGATTACCTCTAAATCTGAATTATTTTTGTATAGATTATTTTATTTAATTAAATAAATCACTACTATACAAAGTCTATATGTATTTTAAAAGGATTTTCAGACACGAATTTCAAAACAAATTTTTCTGGAAGCATATTATTTTTTTAGCTCATTATTAAATAACGTTTGATACCTTATATATATTGTAGAACTTAGCTCGATTTTAATAATTCAATATGATATTTATTCATGAGAAAAATCTAGATTGACCTAATCTGTAATGATCGATCTAAATTAAAATTATAAAATAATCACTAATTCCAATCTCCCGAAAATAAAAGAAATTAAAAAATATTCAATTTCATAAGAGATTTAAACCCAGATCTTATATTGTAGATCAATAGTCAGCAACTTATATAACTTGTACCTATATTGTGCTAGTTTTATTTATTTAAACAGAGAAATTCATATATATATGTTTAATATATTTAAGTGAGTTAAAACTTTTTAACACAGTCTCGAAAAGAAGAAATCAATTACTAAATATTTTTAAAACCTAATTATAAAAAGCCTCTTTTTTATTATGATACAGTAAAACTCATTTACCGAACTCAATGTTATTATCTCACAGCATTTAACGTATTTTTGTTATTATATTGACTACAAAAAAGGTATAAAAAATATTGCGGAGTATGGCATTTTATAAGTATGTCGAAAATATAATTTAATATAAAAAAAATAATGTTTTATTTGCAAAATTCACTTAATCGCAAAAAATAACGAAAAAAATACTAGTTTGCCAAACGAAGCATAATTAATTTGCAAAATTAAATGTTGATTTTTATTCAATATTAACCGCGTAACAAATAGTACTAGTTGGACTTTTTTTGCTTATTTTAATAAAATAAATATTTTTAGAGACATATTAATTATATTTAATATACATGTTACTGGTTTATAACCTTTTTTATATTTACAATTAGCCATTAGCAACAATTTGATAAAAAATAGAATATAAAATAATTGATTAAAAATCCTTTCACAATTTAGGCGAAAGAAAAAGAAAAATTCAAAAACTATGAAAAAAAAAAATTATGTGATAATTTGAGTAAATTTATCGAGAAACTAGAATAATTAATATGTTGTCTCTTCTAAAGCAAAATATGCTTTGGAATTTTGTGTGTGTATTTAAATTAAGGGTTGTTTTTATCGTAGTCACTGATATACAAGATTTGTGCGTTAGTGTGGTTTTGCGGGATTTTTTTATAATATTTTCTGGTATGAAAATGACATTGTTCTTAAATTGTTGGTGCTTAAGGTCTAATGAATGAAAATGTGTATTACATATTTTTTTAATGACTTGTATTTAAGAAAAAAAATAGTATTTCTGGTGTTGCTTCACATCAGACAGACAAATGTAAAAATGTGTCTAATTATTTGATTTTTTATAGTTAGCGTACTTTTTCTATTATATTATATATCGTTCTAAGGGCCGCAATGGCAGCAAGCCTTTTAGAGTGACGTTCCAAAACATGATTATTAAATTTTAGCTTAAAGTATAGGTATAAGACAAAGTATTTACCGCTTGTTTTTCATTTTACGCTATTGTCTTTTTAATTTAGAAGAGGTAGTGGCGTACTTTGCCTACGTTTTGTAAAAATAATTGCTTTTGTTTTGATTCGGTTGATTTTCGGTTGATATCGGAAGATTTTGTAATTTATTCATGATAAGTTTAAGAAAATTAGTTAAAATAACTGTATTTTAATTTTTTGCGGTATGGTTCTTTTACAAGAAATAGAGGAACTTCCCTGAAAAATTTTAGCTAGAATTTTACGCGGGATCAAGTGTTTATTATTCAGTTAAAACAACATAGCTTCTACTTTTCAGATATAAGCGTATTTAACGAAGCAGATAGTTAGGGGTTTTGTTTCTGTATAGTTTATAAATCAAACCGTCATACCCATAGAGTAATAAAATAAATAGAGGCGGCGACGCGTACTAAAAAATCTCGGTCAGTCACCTCGTTTGTGCGCCTACGAGGTCGGCAGTGCTTGTAACCGCACATTTGACTAGAGCTGCGCATTCCATACTTCGCATTTATATTTAATAGTAAATTAAATATATAAATGATGAAAATAGTATTTCATTAGTAAATATTTTTGTCACATATTTTGTCACAAGATTACACGTTTTTTGGATTTCCTTTATGCCTGCACTACACTTTCTGGAAGTTGGCCAAGGTTAGCCAAAGACGGAGAATATAGTGGGTTATTTTTTTCATATAAAATTAAATAATTAGTGGTACTTGATTTTGTTAAAAAAAATCGTTTCGAATATCCTTATGTATTTTCCTATATCGGTTTATATAAATGTCACACCATAACCAATTCTTATTTAGATTCGATGGTGACAAATTCTAAGATAGTACAAATGTGATGTTCGTATTCTGAAGTATTATTTTTATGCCTTATAGCATTTTGCAAAAGCCGACAAAGATTTTCCGTAAATTAAATATATACGACCGAAAAGTTTTCACTAATATTGTATTGGTGAGTGCCCACACAAACTTAATAAAATGACAATTTAAAAATTGCGATTATTTGGTACATTTTTCGATCGCGCGCAAATATGCCAGCTGTAGGTGACAGAAGCCGCCTTCCGGACGTCATTCACGGCCGCCGTGAATGAAATATGAAATTTGTGGCAGTGTGATCGCTTACTCGAAGTCGTAGGTCTCGGCTGACTTCAGTTGTAACTTCGATTTGGACAACTTACAGAGAGTATAGTGCAGGCATTAGAACCAAAATTGCGGAGAATATGGCTTGAAAATATTTTACGTCCTTCGTGGAAGCCTTTTGTAAAATGCGTCGTCTGTTTGGACCGTTTGAAGTCAGATTGTGTTTTTTTTTCATTAAAAGTCAAAACAAAACTCTAAAAACCAACCATTATCTCAACTCCCATCAATGTCAAGATTCAAAAAGTTGTCAACTTTTTTAAATAGAAAGAACAATTCAAAAGTAGCGAAGTATTCAGTTCGAGTTCGATCGTTTTCATTAACTAAGTTTTTATTCTTCTGAAGCTTATCAATATGTTCGAAAAACTTTAAATTTTAACCTGCCTCACTTAGGAACCATCGGTTAATGGTATCAGAACTTAAACGGAGATTCAGGGTTTACGTTTGAAGCATTTAAAGCAATAAAAATAAAATCTCAATTTAGTTATAGATGAAATCGTGATTTAAAAACTTACCGAGTGGGATGAAAAACGTTTTCATGGTTACATAGACATGAGTATAGTCCATTCAAGATGTTAGCGCTGGAAATAAGGGTGCGTGTACGCATGCATGCATACATACACAGTTTTTCGCGAATTTGTTTACACCGATAGAAGAACGTTACCAATACTAAATCCGGGCTGTTTTAAGGGTAGGTCGACCATACGTTGGAAATTGAATTCAAAATTATATTGTGTCATATATTTATTATAAATTATTGTCATGGTATGTAATTTTGCAATCAATAAAACAATTCCTGTAATATTCTATTGGTATTTTTAAAAATATTTTATTGAACAGATATTAAACCTAGAGAGTAATACCAAAACTGCTTCAATATTTTTTAGTTAAATATAAACAAAATAAGTTTGAAAGTGAAATTTTACACTTTCCTCAAGAAATTAAATTAAAAAAGTAAAAATTAATTGCACTTGTAATTTCACATGGTCACCTTATTATATTTTTTCACCAATACTGTGACGATGAGCGTTCATATCTTGGACGGACTGTACAGGCATAGACGGCGATTGCTTAGCGATTGCAAAAGAAGCACTAGTTTTTATGATTGTGTGCTTAAACGGTAGCATATTTTTTATTAGATGGAATATCAGACACATAAAAGGATTATTTATTACAGTTATTTTGTAAGAAAAGTACATGAATTCAATACATATGTGGTTTGTGTAACAGTTGTCCTGCTCACTTTTCTATGATTAAAAATTTAGGCTGTAATTCACAACATAATAATCTTGAAACTACTTTTCAGCATCCATGCACTTTTTTTAGATTTGTGTCACATGCATACAAATATTTAGGGATAGTTTAAGTAATAATATTAAATATAATTTTATAATATACCATCATCAATTACAGGATGAAAAACTTGCACTTTGCCAACAAATTATTGCAAAAACACATTCACTTTCACAATCAAAAAATGAATGTGAAATTAGCTACTCAACATAATAATAGTAATAGTGTAGCAGACGCGTTAGAATTTTGTAAAAAATATTGCTTAGAAAGTCTTAATGATTGTATAGGGACTGTAACCTTCATACGTGCAATTAATAATTTATTCGATATTTTAAATTAAAAAAATATAAAGCAGTTCAATTTTAAGAAACCTCTATGTAAAGCAAACCATTTAGAGATTTTCAGCTTATTTGAATATGGTAAAAAAATTATAATATCTCTTTACCATAATAGCGAATGAGTAGTAGTTTATAGTAGAATAAAAACAATATTTTTAGGATTCTTAATTTACACAGATAAACTCTTTAGTAGAGCATTATCATTGAGTTTAAAATACACTGCTTTAGTTTTTTAAATTTAATATGAGTTTTAAGAGCTCAGGTAGATATAATTTAAATGCTAAATATAAAACTGGCACATATAGTATTCGAATGAAAAATAACACAATTAAATGAGTAGTTTCTATTGTAAACTATTTCTATCTACTTTATCTAGAAAAAAATATGTTTTATTTCATTTTCTTCCGTCGAACGTTTGTCGCGCGTAGCAAACGCCTGCCAGTTGCCGATAAATAACCGCTTTATTGGAAAACGTATAATTTCGGAAAGATGTTATCGTCGTCCATATTGGATGGTGGCCATGTTGCCGTTTTATATGCATGCATACATAAAGAGTGATATCCAATAAAGACAAACGGCAAATGTTTCGCCGAGGACCGTGCTCCATCAATAAAAAACTATTTCCAGCAAAGTTTATTGCTATAACAACCCTCACGAATCTACCCCGCCAGAAATGTGTATTTATTTTACGGCTTTCGTTTCGGGCCACGATTATTAAGCGAATATGAATACACCGTTTAATATCCGATGATGTAGTCGTAAATCAAGCAAGAGGGCGGGACATTATTACAATCGTAATTTTATGAATGCGCTTTTGACTTCGAATCAATTTTTCACGTACCGGAGTTACGTTTCGTTACGTACCGTAAATAAATTGCGTAACGACCGCCTAATAAAATACTAAGACGCTCGAAACGTATGAATAATTATGAGTCGTTATAGTCTAAGAATAACCCACAATCTGTCTTTACGACCGACCGTAAAGATTTTAAGGCTTTCGATGAATTTTATCTAGCGTTGTAAATGAGTTTGAATTCAAATTGTTTTTAGTTTTATTTTATATTTAAAATACGCAGATTTTATAAAATAGTAAGATTTTTATAAAAAGGACAATAAATGAACGTTTTTGGTCACGGTCATTAACAATGAGACAATCGCTCTTCTAAATGTGCCTATATGTGTGGTCGCCACACAGTTTTTAATCTCACAATTTTAAAAGTTGATTAGCTGTGAGTTTAAATATTCAGAAATAAATATTAAATCTTCACTTACACTATTACTTTTTTACCTAAGAGACCTAAATAATAGGTAATCTGATGTTGCATTATCGGAATAATATAAAAAGTGAGCAATAGTTTTCCATCTTTTAGCATTAATTTTTTCTCGCGTGATTCTCGCAGTGACTTTTTTACTGCTTTTCAAAGAGGGTAGTTTGTTGGTTCTGTCGCAGATACTGTATTTTTGCTATAAAATAATTTGATAATTCTTAAATAACTGTCTTATATTTAGTTTTTGTTTGTCTCCTACAACTTTTGTGATCTGCCATTGATGCCTTAAATTTATTATTGTTATTAATGATTGCAAAACATGTTTGATTATGGTCCAAAAAGTGTACATAATTAATTTTTGTACAGGATTCTTTAAATATTTATTTTAGTACAGTTAAAAACTGCATTTTAGCGGCCTATAAAAAAAATAATTTTAAATGACAATGAAACGATTTATTTTCTGTACGCCACAATTAATGCTAAAACGGGATTTAATGTGAACGTCACAAATGAAAAAAGAATACGCCCCTTATAAAATTAATCACAATTTGTTAAACAAAAAAATGGGCTAGTACAATATTGTTTTTAAGAGGTACTTTATTCGTAGCCAGATTAATGCAACCCAGAATTTAATGAATTTGGTAACAGTTAAAAACAGAGATTCTATTGTATTACTACTTAAATCACAAATGTTAGAAAAGAAGAAGATTTTTCATCTCCTTTTATTTCTCGGGATGAAATGTTTATTTAAACGGCTAAAACAGTCTAATAATATAATATCAGAGAAAACATAAATTTTTATCAAACCCAAAAAAAATATAATTTATTAAGGATCTGGAAAAAGGATAACCACTGATCTCCTTCCAGTTTCTTAAGTACATATAAACCGGAATACGGTCGTGAAAAGGTCTCACTTCCACTGCACTTTTGACTTTAAAATATATGAAAGTTTGGACCTGAACTCGTATCCAGTAAAAGCCAAATCGACACACAACAACTTTATAAAAATTTACGGCCAGAATTGTCACTGTTGTATTTTAAAATAATTTATATTTTTTGTAATATAATAATTCGTACGTCTAGGTTTTTTTTATCACAATTCAGTGCTGATAAATTATATTAAGATCATTTCAAGCCTTCCATAATTATTATAAATTGCTTAAATCATGGTTTCCCAAACTATGTTCCGCGGAACACTGGTGTTCCGCGGATCCAAAATAGGTGTTCCGCGGAGCCTAAATAGATATTTCACAAAAAATTAGAGTAGATTAAAAATATCGTTAGTCTCGCTAATACATAAAAATTGTTCATAAATCTGATAAAGAAACTTAAAAATATGTGTTAAATATTCAACATTGATGTGTATAAATTCTGGAGGGAAAAGTTTCATATGTCAGTGTTGTTTTTTTTTAACTTTAAAATTTGACCGAATTTAAACAATATTTTTTTGTTAATTAATCACACAATATTAGTGCTTGTTATGAGAATTTTATTTATGTGATGTCACTTAGTGCTTTGATTAGTGCTTGTTATGAGAATTTTATTTATGTGATGTCACTTTTATGCAATTTTTTGGTGCTACGAATGCCACTTTTTACACGATTAATTTACGCAAATTCACTTATGTGATACGTGATTTTTATACAAGATTTTTCAATCTTGGGATCCAATCTGTCAAATTTACAAAAAGTTATTGCGGATAATTTTTTACGCGTTTTAATTCTACGTGTTAATTCCTGAAACTAATTTATTGCGTTAAAACAAGATTTGGTGTATACTTTTGGAAATGTAAATGAATTAAATAAAGTTTGCATAAAAATAAATCGATTTTCTTATACATTAATTTAGTCTGATTGCTACAGATTTTTTTACATTTTGACAAAAAAAAATATTACAGAATTTACATATTATTCAAAAACTACCCATGGATCTTTGATTGAAAACAGGAAATTTGACGAAAGAAAGGCCAAATACTTTTACTGATACGTCTACATCGAAGAAGAAAATAATCCAAAAACTGTGATTTCTTCAAAATCGAATATTAAAGAACAAGTGTCATCTATGAACAGACCAAAACGGAAGTACGGTAAAAGTTATGTAAATTTTGGATTTACGTATATTGGCAATTCAGATGCTCCTGATGCAATGTGTGTTTTGTGTCAAAAAATACTCGCAAACAGTTCTTTGGCTCCAGCTAAACTTCGCAGGCACTTCGAAACGACACACTCTGATTACAAAGGAAAGACATGCAATTTTTTAAGAGACAACGTGACTCATTAGAAAAGTCCAAATATCAAATGATTACAATGGCTAAAACTGAAAATGAAATGGTTTACGACGCATTAAGATATTTCTACTAGAGGTAATTCGTCGACTTGGACTTTGCAGTGAATATGCATTGCAAATGGATGAATCTACAGATGTCGCAGGACTAGCTGTGCTATTGGTATTTGTTCGTCACACATATGATAAAAGTATTGAAGAATACTTACTCACGTGTGCATATATACATGGAAAAACTACAGGAGAAGATATATTCAACTGTATTAATGATTACATTACAAAACAAGAGATATGCTGGAAAAAGTGTATTGATATTTGTACAGATGGTGCTCGTGTAATTGTAGGAAAAATGAAAGGTGTTGTATCACGTATCCTGAAAGTAGCTACAAGAGCTACTAGCAGTCACTGTATTTTGCATAGGCATTCACTATTGACTAAAAAAATTTTCACAAATTTAAAAAATGTTACGAAGAAGCCGTGAAAATGATAAGCTATGTAAAATCTAGACCACAACAATCCAGATTATTTAAAATTTTGTGCGATGAAATGGGTAGTGAACATAAAGCACTTTTATTACATACTGAAGTGAGATGGCTATCCAGAGGAAAAGCACTATTAAGACTTTATGAACTTCGAAATTAATTATTAGTCTTCTTGAAGGCACAAAATAATTTGCAACATCATTTTATCAAATTTTTAACAAATCCTTCCTGGTTGATACATCTTGCATATCTGGCGGATATTTTTACAAAGTGCAATGATGTAAACTTATCATTACAAGGAAAAAGTATTATGCTTCCTCCACACTCTCTGGAAGTAGACCATGGTTGGGCAAGGACGGAAAATATAATGTGTTAATTCGGGGCTACTTCGGTCGAGCTCAGGTCTGCCCGCTCTAATGTCTCGGCGACCTCGACCGTATTCGGTAGACCTTTGGTTCGGTAACTTCCAGAGAGTGTAGAGGAAGCATTACAATTTTTAATATGAGGGATAAAATTGAATCTTTTGATTAAAAATTACAATTTTGGATTTTATCGGTTGAATCTAATAATTTTAATTGTTTTCCTGTCTTGTATGAATATTTAAATGAATTGAATTTTCAAGTTGATATAAAAGTTTCACAAGTATTCTTAGAACACCTATATAACTTGAAAATAACTCTTTCAGAATATTTTCCGAAAACTAGTAAGGACGATCTGGGTTCGGAATCCATTTTCCGTGACAGTTAAATCAGTGGGCTTAAGTGCAAGGGATAATGAGAATTTAGTTAATTTAATTTATGACTCTGGTTTGAAATAAAAATATAAAGATCAGCCATTAAATGATTCTGGGCGAGTCTGACTGAAGACTTTCACAATGTGTCAAAATAAGCTCTGGTTTGTTTACTTACATTTTTCACAACGTATTTATGCGAAGTGGGATTTTTTAAATATATTGCAACAAAAACACAAAATACAAAATATACTCGAGGCCACGGCAGATATGAGAATATAACTGCATATATTGTGCCTGATATAAAAAAATTGTAATTTAAGAACCCAAAATCATCAAAGTCATTAAGAGTTTTATTTATTTGTATTTTTATGTTTATTAAATAAATTTAATAACACTTCTTAAATTTTTATTTATACTATTATGAATTACCCAACCTAAAAAATAAGCTAAGTGTTCCGCCAAAATTTTCGGATTTGCCAAGTGTTCCGTCGCTGAAAAAGTTTGGGAAACCCTGGCTTAAATAAACAAGGAATGTTTCTGAGAACAAAATTATCGATTTTATCAATGCATTTTTCAAATTATCAGTCAAAAGACCCATCACTCTCTAAGATTATTTTTGTTAGAAGCAAATTAAATACATTTGAGTCAAAAACAAAAATTAAATAAAACGACAACTTTATCAAATAAATTTTATACTGTCATAAAATTGTTATTCTACTATTCTTTAACAACATTTAAAATATATTTTATATATATTGAACTATTTTTACAAAATGTTATAAACCTTCTAGTCTCCTTATTGCTAAAGATAATATTTTATATAAATTGTAAGTTTATTTTATCTTTGCTCTCCAGATCTTTATGAATATATTTGTCAATGTTCCTCACTAATATTTTTCGTTTAGCCTCATACTAAAATTCTACGATAAATATACATATATAATTCAGTTTGGAATGTTTGTGACATTGATAAGTCCTAATCATTGATTCAACAATATAGAGCTCAAAATTACATACTCGAACCAAACATATATCGATAAACCCGCAAATGTCGAACGTGTCTTACGGACAAAGGTTTAAACTTTTACCAGTCTCGAGTGTGTCTAGGCAATCGTCAAAGGAACAGTTTAGCGGCTTTGGGTCTCCAGAATTGACCGACAAACCTGAGGGATTGGCATTTAGACCCTTGCGATATTATTCACTTGACAAAGGTTGACAACTTAATATTCGTGTCCTTTCGCTCATCGCTAACTTCAAAATTGACAATATGGCACAGATATGACTAAGAATATTGGGCATATATTTTGTATATACACAATATGTACATATATGTATAAACGACATAAAATTACACGAAAGAGGGTTGCTCACTAATAATATTGCAATGAAGGTAATTTTACAGTACCGACGTTTAGGCTTTATTTCATGTTTATAAACTAAGTAAAATTTCAGTTCTATTTTATTTTATATTATGTATGTTTTTAGATCTTTTTTTAAGCTTTAAATTTACTTTTATGTCTATGGACTTCTTAAACACTTTTTTTAATTTAGTATGTAATTGTATGTGTTATAATATAGTATATGTATAAAACCTGCTTCTATTTAAAAAAATCAAAAGTATAATCTAGAGCCAAAAACAAGTTTAGACAAAATGTTATGATGGTTGAAAAAGTAGATTTTATAAATGACATTGACGATATCCAAAAAAGTTTTGAAGAAAAAAAAACATTAACGATCGAAAAAAGTTTTGCACTTTAGTACTACTATATACAATTTTGGTCATTTACTTTTTTTCTACAATTATTTTAAGTAGAACTACAATTTTTTCAATTTCATTTAGTGAATTTTAAGAAATATTTTTCCTAATTTTATTTTTTTAATCCAATATTCTTTTTTTATATTAAATATTTTTTAAAAGATATCTCTTAACTGAGCTACAACTTTTATGTTACACAATATTTATTTTAAATTATTAAAAACTATTTTAATTAAAGATTTTTCTTTAATAAAAAATACGGTTTTTGTATATAGAATTTTAATTGAATATTTTTTATTTTTTATTGAAAATAAATATTTATTTCATAAACTTGCATATTTTTACTCATAACTATGTATTTATCAGAACGATAGACAAGTACTATGGTCAACGATTAATTCACGAAAGACCTGCGTTCGAATCTCAAATAAAATCTCTGTTTTTTAACTTCTATTGTGTATGTGATATTGTTAGTCAATAAAATATACATATAATTCTAATCAAGCATCATGAATATGCTTTTCCTAGACTTTCATAATCTTACAAATAAATGTTGGAATGATTCTATGAGCTCTATGAGCTACTTCAACTCATAGATACTGTCATATATAACTAATTTATAGTACTATATTTAGGAAATTATATATTTTAGTTATGCATAATTAAAATATTATTATATTTTTATTTTAAAAGCCACTATTTAGAAATCTAATCTTTTATATTAGTTATATTAAATAATTATATAGCTGTAGAAATGTATTTAAATTACCTAATCTAAACAATCAGTACATTTCTAATATTTAGAAAATATTAAATCTAATATAATTATTGTTGAAGAAAGTAAGATTTATTTGGTTATGCAATTAAGATTCTTTAAACGTCATTTTAATTTTAATGAATACTGACAAATCATTTTAATTTTAATAAATACTGACAAATATAAATATTCAATAAACAGTTATATATTTTTTTAAACACTGTATTTATAATACAAAAAATTGTTTTAAAAATATTGAAGATATTCTATAAGTTTTGTCTTAAAATAAAGTGAAATCGTTAGAATCAACATTTTCAATTAGATAAGGAACATATAATACATAAAGATATTAAACTAAAATTAAGAATAGAATAAATAATAATATAGTAAAAATTGTTAATATATTGCTTTACATTTTAACTCCTTTGATATACGAAAATTTCACATTAATTCATTCGAGTTATATTAATAATTTTTCAGAGCAAAGGTTTATTTCCTAATCGTTTATTTTTAGAATATTATTTTCCTTACAATTATTTATAGCTTTATTTAAATTATTTTCATAGAAACTGGAGTGCTTTCTTTATAAATCAAACGGTTGAGAATATACCAAAACATGTGTTTAATTCTATCATAAAAATAATATTACATTTTTTTTTCAGTATTATAAAAAAAATATTATTAGAAGCTTTTCTTTGAAGAATTATTTTTCTTTTACTGACAAATATTGATTGAATTAAAATTTAAAATAACATTTCTAAATATGTGTTGGTTCTAAATACACACATGAGTAAATATGAATTGATTTTATAAATTTATTTTTATTGGATTTAGGTGTAATTTATTAAAATAAAAGTCGTTTTTAGAAAGTATAAAAATATTAACTTGTGGTGGTGTTTCCCATTAACATCGATCTTTTCGATATTAATTTTTCTTCGCACAGGATTATGTACCATGAAGATAGGCATAATTTTAATATAAGCATTATATCGGTATATAGAGGGGCTCCGTAATGATATTTTCGATAAATTTTTATCACTTCTTCACAGAAAATTTGACTGTAGCGAAGCGAACGGGCCTCTTTCAGGCGCCATTAAACAGATTTCAAGCATCGTTGACGTTTAAAAAAAACGGAAGACATACTGATACTGGTGTTTTTTTTTACTTCGGTAGCCATTTTTTCGATCGCAACAAAGGCAGGCGCGAAGACTTTGAACCGATTGCGAATTCGGGAAAGAAAGATAAATTCGCGCGAGACGTTATATCGGAGGCCATAAAATGCGACAGTAAAAAATATCGAGAAAGGCGCGCTTAAGTGTAGCCCAAAATTTAGCTATATTTAGATATCCATGTTCTAAATAAAAATAAGTACTTCTTAAAATTAGGGTGGGCACATTAAAATATATAAAAATAGATGACGTATAATTTAGCTTACCCTACTTTTGGGTAAAAATACATTTATTATGTCTGTTTGCTTTTATATTTTTAATATTTATTATATATATGCAAAAATCAAATAAAAAAATAATGTCTAAGAAAAAGTTATTAAACTTCAAAGATCAATACAAATTAAATATTTTTCTTATTTTCTTATAAGCTCATGAGCTGTAGATAATTAAAATTTTTTTTTTTAATTTACATAATTTTATTTGTATATATATATATATATATATATATATATATATATATATATATATATATATATATATATATATATATATATATATATATATATATATATATATATATATATATATATATATATATATATATATATATATAAAATTCATTATATAAATATCTATGTATTTGGTTTAAATAAACATACATATAGCATGAACTACATAAACGTAAAAAATAACTTAAAGCATTTAAGATATTAACCCAAAAAAAAACAGATTTGCCGCAAATGATTAATTAGAGAATACTGTGAAAAATGTGGTTTGGGCAAATTTATATAAAAACCACTATGTCGTAATTATGCAAATGCTATTTTCACATTTATCAACAATATTATTCTATTTGATATTATTAATAATATGATTTAAATAAAGTATTTATATTTAACTTATATTCATTATACATAATATTATAAAAATAAAAATTTATAAATGTTTTTTTTAATGATGTTAATTCAAAAACTGAGAATTACATTAAATATATTATTATAATTCCTAAAATATATCGTTCTTACGAACTTGTCGCTATATTTTCTTTGAATTTTATGTAATTTTAAGAACAGGTTTATTTTATAATATTTTTTATATAAATTTAAATTTGTGAAATATATTACGCGGAGTTTTGAGCTATCGCATATTTTATCATTAATGAAACATTTTATTATTATTTATATGAACATTAAATTTAAAACACCAGAGCATATAAAATAGCGAAAGAATATTTTAATATATTATTAAATACGTATACTGTAAAACTTGTTAATTATAATTCATTGCCGAGTATTTTTAAAACATTATTTTATTTCTCAAGTATATAGCGTTAAAAAAGTAGTTTATAATAATATCTTTCTATTAATTACAAAACTTTTTTATTATTGCATCTACTATGATCCAATTTAATTAAAAAAATAAAGCTTTCTGGCTTTTATTTATTTATCATTTATTAAGTGTATACCCTGTACCAGTTTCAGATGTTGGGTCTACTACCGGAAAAAAATTTAAAAAAAGCAATTGCTTATTCACTGTTATAAATTAACTTAACGCCAATGGTTAGAAACATATTATTAATCGCACGGAATTAACTATTGTTTTTTTTTATTTAACAAATTAAAAAAAAAACAAAAATAAATTCCGTGTGATTTAAAATATTGGTGTTAGGTGAATTATAATAATAGTAAACAAACAAAAATTTTTTCTTTTATCATTGGATTCTTTGGGGATCCGTTTTTGGTAGTGGTCCCAACATCAAGAACGGGTACAGGGTATACACAAAATAAATGATATATGTAAATAATATGTAAGAAGTTTTATTTTTAATTTTCATATATTAATATGAAACACTAAATATATTTATAAATATACATTACCAATACTTACATATTTACATATTTAATGTTTGGTTATATTTGTCAATCATATGATATTTTCTGAATGATTTTAAACTACGTTTTCAAACATCTCCATTGTTTTTTTTTCACTATTTTTTTTTTTTACATAAATAGGATTTTATATATATTTGATAAGACATGTTTAGTCCACATCGTGCCGATTTTTTTTGTGCTTTTTTGCAAATATGTACTATAATATTATTGTTCTTTCATTTATATGTTACAACTTCTCCCTTGCGTATTTTTTATTGCTTGTGTTAGACCTAATTGTATTAGTTAAATATAATTTTAAGAAAAATAAATACAGAGTAATCCAATTTGGCAGCGCTGTAAATCAGACAGATGTCAATAATCACGCGTGTTCAAAGAGTCAAATGCAACGTTATTTCAACTTTTTCCAGGGGAGAGGGCAAAAGTTGTTTTGTCAATAGTCCTTTTTTCAATATTTCGATTTCATTTATATTTATAGTATTTCATTGAATGACATGCATTTTTTAAGCTAAATTCAAGAGGCGTTCACAATGAAATAAATAAAATTGGTTTTATAGTGTTCATATTAAATCTTTTCATAACAATATTACGACTTACAATAAGTGAGAATTAAATATAGCATATTTAAACCAAATTTTGCCCAATATGAGGGCGCAAAAAACAATTATCTCTTCTCAGAAGTCAAAAATCCACGTCAAAAGCAATAAAATCGTGCCGTCGCCGTCGCAGTGGGAACGCTCGTTACCGAGCGTTCCCACTGCAACAGCGCCAACACGATTTTATTCCTTTTGACGTGAATTTTTGACTTCTGAGAAGTGATAATTGTTTTTGCGCCCTCCTATTGACCAAAATTTGATTTGAATATATTTTGACCAACACTCTTATATCAGAATTTCGTAGTAATATTGGTAAGGATATCATATTCTTTAAATATATTGTAATTTCGAAGTACAGATAAACTATGGAGCAATATGCAAGATCTGTCTTTACTTATTCTTCCGCTCATTTTTCCATGAGAGAAATATTTTAGACTTGACCTAATGAAATTTCTAAGAATATAATTAATTTTAGGGTTTGAATCTAAAATGAACGTTTCGCAACTGTCAAATAGAGTTTTATAAAATTTTAGAGCAGCATAGTGCCCATATACTGGTGAAAGATATATATCTACTGGTGAAAATGTATTTGGACTTTACTAGTGATAATATATTTTCACCGAAAAAAATACATTAACTGTAACATTTATACATTGCATTTAAATAAATAAATGTATCTATTACTGCGTATGAAAAAGTTGAAATCATATAATTTTACTAGCACCTGCCATATAAATTATATTTTCACTGGTAAATATTTATATTATATATATTTACCGGTGAAAATTTATTCTGATATAATTGCATTAAAATGTTTTTTTTTAATATTTCGATTACATTGATATTCATGTTTTTTTTATTAAATGACATGCATTTTCTGGCCAAATTAAAGAAGGGACAACTAAATGCGATTTATTGCTGTTGAAGCACATAAAACCCAACATTCAGAAACAAGCGCCTGAAATGTTCGAAAAAGTCATTGAAAAAATCAGCTGCTGTAAAAGGTCCAAAAGCGGTCATTTAATTGATATTTTTTTAGCATTTTTAAAGAACATCATATGTTTGATTATTAAAAAAATTCCGAAAATACATGTCTTTAAATTTGTGTGTGTTTTTTAAACAAAGTTCAAAAACTAAAGTTGGATTACTTTTTATCTATGATATCCTTTAGCATGAAAAATCTATCGTACAAGTGAAGGACTATTAATTAAAATAAAACATTCAGGGTAATTAGTCCTCGTGAATTTGTAGACCCATAATAGGATAAAAAATAATAAATATATGACAATTGATTCGTCAACATTAACTTATTGCTCTTAAAATATTTTCTCCAGATATAAGTATCTCCGAGTAATTATTAAAATAAAATACTGGAAACTTCATCATCAAGTTGTTTAAAATGGCTGTAAGAATGAAAAATATAGTTGGCACAATATAGATGTCTTTAGACTGTAATGGTAAAATCATTTTAGTCATGACATATGTTCATCCCTTTGGGCTTCTAAAGGTTAAACTTTCAAAAGAATTTAAAAATATATTTTGTAACTTTGATTTACTTTAATATCAGTGACCATGTAGTTATTAAAAAAATATTGCTATATCCGTTCTACTGGAATTAAGTTTGGTTTTAATATAATATTAACATGCTAATTCCATCACAACTTTAATACATAATTTTTAATATTCAAAATTCAATGATAAATAACTAAAAGTTCTCATATCAACAGTGTTTGGGTACTGTCAAGCATGTACAAGATTCAAAAGTTTTTGGCTCATGGATCATATTGTGACGAAGCGTTTTCCTTTCAAACGACACTATTCATTATGCTTTTGACGTAAAGGCGCCGCCATATTGATAACTTTTGCATCGGAGAATCAATGGGGAAGTTTGTCAGATAAAAAATGACCGCACAATGACGCGATGACCTGCGAAAACCGTTGTGGGTTTATGTGATTAAATTTAATACACCCTCTGCGGTTACATGGGTATTATATACTATTATAATATATAAATATAAATGGCGTATGCTAGAAATTTATATTTAAATATAATATATTATGGGTGACACTCTGTAATTTAATATTTACATCTTTATAAAAATTCATTAGCTTACATCTTCATTCGAAACTATTTTTATGAAACATTGATTTATATCAAAATGCAGTTGTGTTTCTAATATTTGTTTTTATAATATATATTACTTCAGCTTACGCCTAGCGTGAAAATATTTATAGCTATTGTAAATGATTCGATCCCAACTGAAGATCTTTAGTTGCGTCGGTAGGTTTTTCTTAAATTTGTGTTTGTTGAGTGAGATAATTTTTATAAACAATTGTCTTCGAAATCTTGCGCTAAAAATAATTTTCACAATTCATTAAAACATAAAAATGCATCGCACATTTTTTTATTCAAAGTTTTAAAAATAAACTTAATGTTAGCAATTAAATTTAGTTAGATTAAAAATGCTAATTATATTTTTAATATATTAATTCGGATTTTTATTGTATGTTTTTATATGTACAATTTTTAATAGCACTGCTCA
Source organism: Plectrocnemia conspersa (assembly GCF_051122295.1). Lineage (NCBI taxonomy): Eukaryota > Metazoa > Arthropoda > Insecta > Trichoptera > Polycentropodidae > Plectrocnemia > Plectrocnemia conspersa. Next base: position 26,177,781 of record NW_028277167.1, on the reverse strand, counting down.
AAATCAATATTCATAAAAATGTGTTAATGAATAATCCAAATAAAAAAAAATCATGTATGTAGATATGTCCAAACTTTAAAAGGAATTGATTTAGTAAATGCTGTGACTCAATATACCGTTTAATTAATTAGATTATTTGATTTTTTTACAGTACCTCCAGACATTTCTGATAGTGAAACCTCAGGGGATGTCACAGCTCAAGAAGGTGACAATGCTACCATGGTTTGCCATGCGACCGGCAGACCACAACCTAGAATTTTGTGGAGGAGGGAAGATGGGGAGCATTTGCTGCTCAAGAAGGGGCCCAGGGAGATTGTCAAAGGTTTGTTATTTTTCAATTACTACCCCATAAGCGCGTGTCGCTCTAGCACGTACAAGATATTCCAATTAAATGAAAATACACTACGGCGAAATAATATGTTTCAATCTACACATTCAATGTAATATACCTACATACATAGGAAAATTAAGTGGTTGAAAGTGGTTTAGACAGTTTTATAAGATATCCTTTATAGTATTAGAATTATTTTTCATGCAAATAGTCCTAAAAAGATAAGTGTATATGGCAGCTCTAATATAATAAATAAGACAAGTAGAAATTAACAAAGTCTTGAGCTTTCATACTGAGTAGCTTTTTTATTGTAATTAATTATTAGAATAAGAAAATCATTTATAGTCTTAATATTAATTACTAAATATATGCTAGCAATAATTTTTTATTCTTATACATAAATAATTAATATTGTAATATTGATTAAATGCAATAAAAAATATCTCTAGATTTAATGTATAACATTGTAAAATTTAACTTTTATTAAGAAATATATTTCACTGCAAAATACGCAAATTTTATTATATTATTTAAATAAAAAATGTAAGGTTTTATCATTTTTATTTTAGTCCAAAACCACTTTAACTTTAATTTTTGTGTACCAAAACTATAAATCTAAATTGCATTCAAGTAATCAAGGAGTTATTGCGGTAAATAAATATCAGTACAAAATTTATTTGCACCTTAAATTAAATAAAGATAGTAAATAAAATAAAGTACAAGAGTTTGTAATTTTTTAGGTAAGCAAAGTTTTTTTCGATATCAATTTTGACTTACCATAATTTTAATTAAATAATAGACAGCAAGTTAAAAGATTAAAAAAAAATTTTTTGACGAATCAAAAACTGTATTAACTTGATTATTTAACATGACATATATTTGGTTAAAAAATAATGTATACTTTATTAAGTGCTTTTTGACTAAATAAAATGTTAAAAAATTATTTTTTTGATATGACAATCTTGGTATAAAAAACTGCAATAAACATAAATATAATGTAAAAAATGTTAAAAATGAATCACTTAATAATTTATTTTTTAATAAGTCATAAAAAAACATTAAAAGGCTACAGTTTTTGACGTAAAAGACGTATTTAAAAAAATAATTATTATAACTTTAATTTTATTTACAAAGATTTTTTTCAAAGATCAGCTCAAAAATTACAATCTTTTAATTATGGTATTGTTGTATAATATAAGGAAGTGTAATTAAAAATTTCAGTAGAAAATAAACGCCAAAAAATATATTTTCTTTCCTTTATAAAAATAGACAATGACGTATCACTATATTTTATTTCATTATCTAGTTTTAATGTTGACTCCGATTTATCATGAGCATACCTCTCACGTGCAAATAGTTAAATAAAATAAATCAATCACGACACTTTTGGATCGCACTACTAAAACATTCATCACGCTACGCTAATGCGAACAATAAATACACATTACCTGTTGTGCACGATTTAATTGTTCGAACAAAGCGAATGCATTTGACAATGAAATAATTAAAAATGTTTGTCGCCACTGACGCATGCAATAAATTAGTCTGTGACTGACGTTGTAGCTCAACGGAAGGTTTATGCCATTTTGTATTATTTACAACTTTATTTTTACATGTTTTAGTTGACACTTTCGCTGGAGATAGTTTGACTTTGGTAAAGTTGGACAGGAAACAAATGGGCGCTTATCTTTGCATAGCTTCTAACGACGTGCCTCCGGCTGTCAGTAAAAGGATAACTTTAAATGTCAATTGTAAGTATTACACATATTAGTCTTAACTATCTCAAAATATATAAATATAATAATTGCTTCAAGATATTCAGAGCATCGTTTGACCTTTTCAAGAAATCTTAGAAGCTTATTAATATTTACTTGAAAAGGTCAGTCCTCTTTCCAGATATCCCTTAATTACAATTTAATATAAAATGTCTTTAGTTACATTTACGTCATGGTTCAGCGTTAATTATATCTATTAAATAAATTATTAAGCGGTAATCGCCTAGTCATAAAAAATGCGCAATAATCAAATCGCAGTTAAATTTCAGCAATCCCCAAATAATTAATTCGTCAAAAATGGTTTTAATTGCCGCTCGTTCAAGAGGCGCGTTTATATTATATATTATTATATAATATATGTATAAAATATATATTTTATCATTCCGACAGTTAAATTCGCCGCAACGTTTGAATTAACGACTTTGCGCCGTTAACTTGTACCATAAAACGTCATGTGACGTTTACGACTTATAATATAAATGAATATACATATAGTATGTAAAATCATATAATCAAATAAACAACTTATGATTTTAACTTATTTTAGTAGGAGAGGTCAGTTCTTAGCTTTAAAACAGTGTACCTCGAATCAATGTTGTATGTAAAATTATCAGATTTTTAATTAGGTTGTGACTCAAAAAATTACTATTTTTTATCAGTTTTTAGTATTAATTGGTATTTATTATGCAAATATATTGTAATATATTTTTAGTCAATATTAATGTCTGCAATAAAACTATTAATTTTTATAGTATAAAAATCAAAAAACTAATTAACAATTCGGTATTAAAATAACTATTAAAATTGCTTATTTATGTATATTGTACTAAAATTTTTTTAAAGAACATGCCTTTTTAAATTATATGTTTTAAAATAAGAAAAAAAAAATATGATATATATTTTTTCATACTTTTCATTTAATTTTTCTAAAATCGATTTTATTATTTATAACCTGTGTTGAAATAAAGTTAAATACATTTTTAAAATATAGTGCATAACTTCAAATATAAGTCTAAATATTATATTTTTTATTGCAAAAAAAAACTTGCAACAGAAATGTTTTTTTTTAAAAATACTGCAATTTTTATAGCTGAATTGAATATTTTGTTAAAGTAAAGGTTTCGAAAAATACAAAAAACTTTGTGGTAAAAAAAAATATAAACACAATTAGGTGCTTCTCTAAATATTCAGTAGAAAATTATTTACAAGTCTGCGTTAAAATGCGTAATTTGAACAAACGTGTTTAATAAATTAAACCTCAATAGAAACTGCAATTAGAGCTAAACGAAAGATGACAAAAACCATCGAGAAAAATAAAAGTAAAGGATGCTTACCTTCAGAAAGCGATGCAGTTTTTTCAAACCACTAAAATATATTTGACTAAAAAATGTAACAATTAAAATGTGTGCTTCTGCAATTAAAACTGTGTAAATTACTACTAAAAAAGTAAAAATATGAGGATTTTTAATAATATTGCGCTTGAAATCGTCATTCGAAGAAATACATATTATAATTTAGCACTTGAGGAAAAACGCAATTTAAACTATATAAAAAATGAGAAAAACCAGAAATAGAAATCGCTACAGACTTGTCGAAACGTAAGATAAGAACGTTTACGAAACTCTTCGAAACGTTCCGCAGTTTTATTTAAACTACTATAATAAAAAAATCACATTGGAAATCTTATTCTAAAGAAGTGCGTTTTATAGATTGAATCATTGAAGAAATGGCTATTGAAACAAAACACGAGACGAGAACAGTTAGAAATGTAAATTGCTATAAGCTTTTATATGTAAATTATATTTACTGGACACGTAAAAAAGAGACGTACAAATTAAGTACAGAAGTGCAAAGATTCTTTATAGATCTTCGTTTTTTTAATCAAACCAATAAAAAAATCAGTATTAGATCAACGTGTAAGATAAAATTAGTAAGAAATATGAATAGCGACAGAAAACGTAATCTTTCTAGAAAAAAAATTACGAAACTTTTTATAAAATATTTATGAAGCACTCTGGACTTTTTATAAAACCTTAACGAAACCATCTGGAATTAATGTGGATTTCTCAAAACCACTATAAGATTTTTAAAACTGCTAAAAACGCAGGCTTCTGCCTCTAAAATTATGTAAATTTCCAATTAATTAATCGAGCGTAATTATTTTACATAATTTTTCGTTAAAAATATTAAATGAAAAGCTTTTTAAATAAATTAATTTCAAAAAATAATGCGAAATAAGAACAGAACCACAGAAAATTGGTAACGTAAACAAACAACGTTTATAAGACCATACAAAGAAAGATGAAGCATTAATATTTTGCAAAATTTATATTTGCTTAGATTGTCCCTGAAACTATAATAGTATATTATAAACTCTTTTACGTATTTCTACCATGTAAAAAACTAACGGGCCGGATGCCAAGGGCGTACATTATGACTTTGATTATACAACTTATTTGGTCGAGATAAACACGTTCACCATTCATCAAAGTCGCTATCACGAAACATAAAAGGGTTAACAAATAATGTATAAAAAATACAAATATAGAGCAATTTAGTAATTTAATCAAATATGTATCAAATATATTAAATAAAAAATATAAAACCGCCTAATAAAATCAGCAAGATTTAAATTAATAATTATTGTATAAATATAATTTCAATCAATTATCACATATTAGATTTAACTAGATTTTTCTAATCTCACGGATGAATATTGTGATGATTATTTAAAATTAAGCTACGTAAAAATACAGATATTTAATATTTTAACACTATAAACGATCTTAAATAATAAAAAGCGAATAAATTAAAAAAATATGATTTTTTGTGTAACATAATTATATTACATGATAAGAGTAGTAATGATATTTTTACAAATCCTTGATACATATAGTGTCATTGTTTATCTCGAGAAATTTTTAACACAACTGAAAGATATAATTACTGATTTTTATAATTACGGTTATTGTCTAATGTTACAAAAACGAACGTCTTAGTGCAATATTGTATTATTTGTTGGCAGTTGCACCGGTAATCAAGGTACCAAACCAATTGCTAGGAGCGCCCCTGGGGACGGACGTACAGCTGGAGTGCTACGTGGAAGCTTTCCCCAATACTATTAACTACTGGGTCAAGAATAGAGGAGACATGCTTCTATCCGGGTCAGTGAGGATAAAGACAATCTCATTTCTCGCTAAGTGCGTCCACTAGCTACGTACTGCAATAAATGGCACAAGAACCAATCTGCTAAATTGACGCAGAGAGACGTGGTGTTTTTGATGCTGTAAGACGAGGCGAAAATGTCTAGAGTTCGAGAAATCACAAGACTATATAAATAATTGAATATAAACTACTTGAATCCTAGAAATTTCTGAATTGATATTAGTCTTAACATTCTCGTCAAGTCTTTCAGATATTAAATATAAAAGTTGAAATAAATATAAGATTTATTTGAAGTTCTTCCATGATTTTGATTATCTTCTTTTTTTACAGAGTACATATTTTATTAAATTTACAGAAAGAAGCACACCATCAGCGAGATCAAGATGGGTCCTTACAAAGTCCATCTACAACTGACTATAGTCAACTTTGGCAAGCGAGATCTGGGCACCTACATGTGCGTAGCTACGAACTCTTTAGGGAAAACGGACGGCACGGTGCGATTGTACGGTGAGTTGGTTTTTCATCGTTGATCGTTCGACGAAAATATTCAAAGGGGCAAAAGAGAAGAGAAGTGGGTGAGTCGCGTGATAAATTCCCTCGGGTGGAAACAAGCTTTCAAGTCGACAAAGGACTTTGTTTTTTAATTCATTTGCCTCGCTCCTCTTTACATTCGTCTTACAGGAACGGGGGAACGAAGGACATTAAGCAGGGGACTCGTAAATCTTGTTTAAGAATTTAATTTAACAAAGTTAAAGGTGTTTTATAATAAAATATTAAAACGCGATTCGTATCGGCTCGCGCGGAAGTCGACTTTTTGATCAAGAAAAAGTAATCTTTGGCAAGACAACAAAGTATTCCGTTCGAGCGTAAACAAACTCTAGAATTTGGCTATTCTGTCAAAGATTATTTTCGAAGAATTTTATACAAGGTATTAATTTCTCATTGGACGCCTACGCATTTATAATTCAAAATGTTAAATATTAAATTGTTACAGTGAACAATTTGTTTGCAACAAAGGTACGATTATGTAATATGCATGTACAAGTGTTTGCTCATTAATTTTTTGTAAGACGTATATTTTTATCAAAATATTTATTTTTATTGTTAGTAAATAATGACGCTGATTTATTTTACAGCCAGTAAGCATATAAAAAAAAATTAGGTATTGTACAAATTATATTTTTACAATTGTGTCTTAGTTTATACTATAATTCTCAAATTTGTTCTTTCCATTTATATAAAAAAGCACGCAAAGCATATGATTTCTTAACGAACGGTCATTTATTTATTTACGGGTTTATGTAGGTAATAAAAACATATTTAATGCTTGCACTACACTCTCAGGAAGTTGTCCGAACCGAAGTTCAACTGAAGTCGGCCGATGTCGCCGACTTCCGAGTAGCGGCCACACTGCCACTTTTTTATTTTTTTTTTTTATAAAAGTTTATTTCTTAAATAGACATAGGTAAAATAGCATACAGATATATTAAATGCACAATACTGGTTCATAACCATTTACATTGTTTACAAATTGTTAAGTTATACAATAACATAAAAAGAATAATAAATTATACGAGAATATACTAAATTAAAGGAAAAATACATAAAACCTTTTACAAATTTAAAAAAAAATCCAAAAAAAAAAAAAAAAATTTTGGAAAAGAATGAAGCAGATGAGAAAAACAAATTATACAAAATACATAATATACAAAATAAAACACATACAAAGGTAAATAAACCTAGCCCTGTAGACCTGAAACTGATGACACTGTGATGAGCTTAACTGCATCAAAGCAATATGTGCTTAGGCATTTTATGTTTGTATTTAAATTTAAGTTTTGCTTTGTCGTAATCACCGATTCTTGAAATTAGTGGGTTTGCGTGGTCTCGCGAGATTTTTTTATAGTATTTTTCGGTTTGATAATAACAGTATTCTTTAATGGTAGGAATTAAATGTTTGGTGTGGAGTTTTTTAAGGTTAGTATAAAACGGTGTATTATAAATTATTTTTATGGCTTTATTTTGAATTACTTGAAGTTTATTAAAATTACTATTACTCGCGTTACTCCACACTGAACAAGCGTAAGTTAAAACAGGTCTGATTAATTGTCTATAGACTAGAATTTTATTTTTTATTGTAAGCGCACTTTTTCTATTAAATATTGATTTTAGAGCCGCAATGGCGCCGAGCCCTTTCGACCGGAGTTCAGTTATATGTTTATTGAATTTTAGTCTGGAGTCCAGGTGTATTCCCAGATATTTAACGCTCGCTCTCCATTCAATGTTATGCCCTTGTTCACTTTTAATGGGTGCAGGCAAGGGTTGTCTACGTTTAGTGAATATTATTGCTTCTGTTTTGTCTTGATTAATTTTAATTCTCCATTTCATAAAATATTTTTTTAAGTTTTCAAGGGATTTTTGAAGTTTAACTGCAATAGGTTTAAGACCATAAGAACTAGTAAGGATTGCAGTGTCGTCAGCGTACATTGAGAGTTTAGTATTTTTTAACATTGGAATATCATTAGTATATAGAATGAAGAGAAACGGGCCAAGTATACTTCCTTGAGGAACACCAGCTGGTATTTTACGCGGTGTCGAAAATGTATTATTTAGCGAAACAACATAGCTTCGATTCTTCAGGTAAGACCGTAACATGTGAATAATGTAATAGGGAGTTTCATATTTTAAAAGTTTATACATTAATCCATCATGCCATACTGTATCAAAAGCCTTTTCCATATCTAATAATAAAAGACCAGAACTTTTTTTCATATTAAAATCGGCAGATATGTGCTCTGTTAATCTATTAAGTTGATGCGTAGTCGAGTGATTTTCGCGGAAACCAAATTGCTCATTAATGAGTTTGCTATTAAGAGATTCCTTTAATCGAGATAATATAATTTTTTCAAATAATTTGCTAAATGAGGGAAGTAAACTTATCGGGCGGTAGTTAATTGGTATGTTATCTGCTTTGCCAGGTTTTTTTATCGGATGAATTTTTGCCGTTTTCCAGATTATTGGGAAATATCCAAAGGATAAGCATGAATTAAAAATGTTATTTAAGTACTTAAAGCAAACAAAAGGAAGGTTTTTAATCAATATATTCTCTAATTTATCTATACCTGGAGCCTTTCTATTTGATAATCGTTTAACAATACTAAGAATTTCTGATATGCCGACTTGGTTAATGGATTTTTTATCTATTGGAGTTTTACTGATATCTTTAATTGCCCGGTCTACTTTATTTTGGGTTTTTTGGTCAATGTAATTTTGCGTAAGTTGATAAGATGTAGAAAATGTCTCAGCTAAAATCTCGACCTTCTCCTGAGTCGTGTTAGCTACGTTGTTTCCGGTTTTTAAAGGTGGTATATTTGAGTTTTTATTTTTAAGCGATTTCGTCATTCTCCATAAGGAATTATCTCCCGGTTTCAAAGCTTTTAGTTTACGCGACCACGAAGCGTTTTTGATGTTTTGAATTTGAACGCGAATTTCATCAGTTAGTTTGTTAATTAGAGTTTTAAGTTGGGGCGATTTATTTTTGTGCCATTGCTTTCTCATATTATTTTTAATTTTAATACGTTTAATTATTTCTGGGGTGAGTTCTATGTTATTCCAAATATTTTTACGCGACGGAATTGATGATATTTTGGCCTGCTCGATCACGGATGTTAAGTAATGAATATCATCGTCAATAGTTTTAGTGTCATTTGAGGTATAATTCTGTCGTTTAATCAATACCCGAGACTCTACTATGCTTCTGAATCGCTTCCAATCAGCCTTTGCATAATTGAAAACGACCTCAGACACCATCTCGACCTCACCGTCCAACGTAAAGAATACTGGAAGGTGGTCCGAGGACAGAGCCTGGATGCAGTGCATGTTTGAAATCCGGGAATTACCCTTGACCAACGTTATGTCCAGAATTGACGGAGTCGTGTGGTTGGTAGGATAATGCGTTGGGGATTTCGGAAAATTTACAGTAGTGTCCGTATCGTGTAAATAATCAAATATTAATTTACCGGATCGATTCGCACCGGGGCAATCCCAATGCATGTGTCTCGCGTTAAAGTCTCCAGTTAATATCACGGATTCTCCAAGACGAAACACATCATCTAGGTCACCTCGAAGCAACCTGTCACCGGGAGAATTATACCCCGCGACAATTATTATTAATTTATTATCGTGTTTAATTTGTATCGCGACAGTTTCAAGATTAGTCGTGTTTGTTGTAATGCGCGCGTGTTTAATTGATTTTTTTACAAATATCGCGACCCCTCCGCCTGGCCTTGAGAGACGGTCCCTCCGGAGGCAGACAAAGTTCGGTATAAAAACGTTGACGTGTGGTTTGAGGTAAGATTCGGTGATTACGACAATATCAATTTTGTACTCACTGATCAGCAGTTCCAGTTCTCCAGTTTTATTTCGGAATCCGCGTGAATTCCACGTCAAAACGTTGAGCCCCACCTTAGAAGAGCACATCGAGATATTCGACCATCATCAAGGCGATCTCCATTTTGCTGGCACACTTTCCAGCCTTGGTCCTGATTTCTTGAAGGACGAGCAACATCCTGCGTAGCTCTGAAGTTGGCATTGTGTCTGAGAGGGGCTCCTCAGGCTGCCTGGTTTGGGGACGTTGTGGCGCCTTGTTTATTGGTGCTGGTGCGGCGCCAACCTGGGCGTTCCATGAAGTGGCTGATGAGATCACTGCTGGGGTGGTTGAGGTTTTTACCAACGCTGGTTTCGTTGGTTTCAGTGCAGGAAATTGCGCTTGCTCGAGGTTGAATATGTTGTTCGGCTGCGACGAGTGAACAGTGGGAGTCGGTCTCTGTTGTCTCTTCTGAGTTTTCTGTAGGTATTCTAACCTACGAGGGCACTCCTTAAAATTGGCCGGATGGTCTCCTCCACAACCAGTGCAGATGGCGGGTGCTTCTCGGTCCTTCTTAGAGCACTCGTTCGTGGCGTGGTTTTCGGGGCATTTGACGCACCTGGGAGCTCGTTGACAATTTCTTGCAGCGTGGCCGAATTGTTGACACCTGAAACATTGCGTTAAATGCAACTTATTACGCTTGTACTTTTCAAGCGTGGCCTTGGTGAAGCAAACGTACCGGATGCTTCTTATAGTGCTCGTTGTTGTATTAGCCGGAAACTGGACAAGGTAGAGCCTGGAGTCTCCTTGTTTCTCGGTCTTGGTCTTCATTGCCGTCACCTTGACGACGCTAAGTCCTTGACGTTCGAGATCTGCGGCAATGTCTTCGGTGGGGACCTCTGGGAGCCCTCTCAGCACGGATTTCACTGTTTTATCGTCGTCGGCGGTGAATGTGTGAAAGGCGCGTTGGCCCTTCAGTCCATCCATTAACAACGCGCGTGCTTCAAACGACGCGCAAAGTACTGACACATTGCCACTTCCCGTGTATCGCAACGAGAAGTTCGATGTTTTTGTGATCGACTTAATTAAGTCGATCGTCTGGAGGTGTGTTCCCGTGATCTCTACGATCACAGGCGGTATCCTCTGCTGCTTCCTTTCGATTACTTCGGGAAGCTTTTCATACCTGTTTTGGCTCGTGGTCGGAGGCATCTTAGCATCCTGGGAAACTTTCGATGTCTTTTTGGGTACCTGCCACTCGTGGTCTGGCAGGCCTGAAGTTGATTGTGAGGCGTTTAGGTACGCCTTCAACGTTCCAAGAGAACGCTTGCGCGTCTGCGCCTTCTTCATGGCGCTGTCTTTGTAGCTAATTGCAGTGGGCGTGTCTATCGTTGCAGAACGGTAGCGGGGGTGTCCTTCGTACGATAACGGAGCGAAGCGCGAATGCGACCGCTCGCGTCAACAGCACAGAGTGGACTGCCACACTGCCACAAATTTCATATGACGTACGCACGGCGGTTGCTGTCATGTACAGCTGGCATTTTTGCGCGCGATCGAAACATGTGCCAAATAATCGCAATTTTTAAATTGTCATATTATTAAAATTACGCTACTGATAATTATAAAAGTTTGTGTGGGCACTCACCAATACAATATCAATGAAAACTTTTCGGTCGTAAATATTCAATTTACGCAAAATCTTTGTCGGCTTTTGCAAAATGCTATAACGCATAAAAATGATACTTCAGAATACGAACACCACATCTGTGACTATCCTAGAATTTGTCGCCAACAATTCTGAATAAAAATTCGTTATGGTGTGACATCTATATAAACCGATCTAGGAAAATCCATAAGGATATTCGAAACGATTTTTTTTAACAAAATCAAGTCCACTAATTATTTAATTTTATATAAAAAAAAATATAATAACAATATCTGTTAGAATAATATACTGTCAAAAATATAATTAATCGCTTTTGGTGCCCTCAAATATTCAAAGATGTCAGTAAGTCTGTTGAAGTCCCCGATAAGGATGTGGTATTATAACTTGACCACATGACCACGATGCAGCGCTCGACGTGCGTGTTAACCATAGGACGCCTACGTGCATACTGAAATTGAATGGAGCTACTCGTTCTATCTCAGTTTGCGAAAAACTATATCATTATCTCTCACACTTTCATCACTTAACACGCGAGAGAGCGAAAGAGCAGCTTCGACTTCGGTTTCTTTGACTTCGATCCGTTTGCCGACAATGTTAGGAAGAGCTCGAAGCTAGTCAAGTCGACTGAATTACCCCCACTTTACCCCCTGTTTTCGGTAACCTCGGACAACTTCCGAGATATTTTAGACTGAACTCGACCGAAGTAACCCACTATATTCTCCATCCTTGGCCAACCATGGCAAACTTCCAGAGAGTGTAGTGCAGGCATAAAAGTTTTGAGAGATGATGTCAGTTGTAACAAGATAATATTCAAAGAATGAGTGACTTATAATCTAGTTTATAAAATTCCATACAATAAAACGCGGCTTATTCACACTATAAGCAAATAATAAGACACTAGAGTAAAATTAAAATATGTAAATCAGCAACGTATATTTAAACAATTTGTATCTGACTTTTGCTTTCAAAGCTGCCGTTTATGTCTTTTTAAGTACAAGCTTGGTTAATATCAAATATACATTTGTACCAACATTCATACGATTTTACTTCTAAAATTATATTAGGTTAAATTACAAATAAATACTGTATCACTAATTTGGTCTGTCGTATGTAGCTTATGTAATTTAATATGCGGGGGCGGATTCCTCAACGTTCTATTACCATTATATGTTCTAAACTTATTCGTTCCTTCTAAATTAATATTGAAATTTACGATTGTTTCTATGGCACTCCCTGGTACACGAGACTATTTTTTTATAGTTTTATCTGGTTTAAAATAAATATTTTTGGAGTTTGTGTTTTTTAAATTATTATAAAAAGATGTATTATATATTATTTATATAATTAACAAAACTTAGTATTACTGGTGTTTTTATAGTGTTTTTATAGTCTGATTAATTGTTTGTATGTTAAGATTTTATTTTTTGTAGTAAGTGCGCTTTATCCATTAAGTATTAGCCTAAGGGCCGCAATGGCAGCAAGCTCTTTATACTGACATTTTGATATGTTTGTTCAATAGCCCAAATATTTAAATATATATTTTTGCATTACAGCCATGTTTAAAGTTTGTTTAATAATATTTGAAAAATATAATTAAAGGATAAAGACGTGTAGTAAGAACTATTATTTATTTATCAGTCTATATCGCTATGAAGTAAGCTGTTAATTAAAAATGATAACCATAAAAGAAGTATTACAGGATAAATAACTATTAAAATATATTAAAATAAGCTAAGAAATTTAGAAAGCAATAAATTAATAACTCACAGTCTTAACAATTAAAAAAATAATAACATTAAAAACCAATATCATTATTCAACTTAAAAAAATATTATCAGTGAAATATAAGATTTAGAATAGGTTCAATAAAGAACATGACGCCTTATAATAAAAAAAGTAAAATTTATTGACAATAAAATGTACAAAAAAATTAAATTATTAGCAAGAACAGTTTGGCGTGCATATTTGGTCTCAATGGAAGTGCACTGAAGAATCAATACAAAAAAAAACACGCTAAGTTTGGTCGAATGTCTAGGTTATTTTTACTGATTTCTTTAACTTTAACGCGGTATGGTTCATTATGTTTTTTTTTATTGTAATATTTATACAATTTGCGTGACACCGTTTCAAGAAAGGGACCAGAATTTTGGACAAACAATAATTGGATTTTGCATCACCACGCCGGCTCAAAATTTACTACTAATTTTTATTTTTATTCGGGAGAAAACTAATGTCGTAAAATAAAAGTACAAATGTTTTGCTGATTTAAAGAAACGATAGTAAAATAAAAAACACTTTAAAAGGTGGAAATCTCAACGTTGAATAATGAATAAATACTTTTTGAAATAAATAAAAATGGTTGTAATTTTTTTATTACACCTTGTATGCCCAGTTATATAATTCATTTTATGATGCTAAATGAGCAAATGATTATTTTTACACTCAGTTGTAGAATATTTAAAAAAAAATGTATATTTAAGATATATACATACTTACATTCGTATATTACCGTCATATATCAGGAATAAAACCGTAATAGTCTATTTAATGTACACAGTAATAAACATGAACAATGTGTCTTGATAACTACTTTTATTGTGCTGATTTTTGTTTTTACGACCCTAAACCATATATTCTAATAAAATAAATGCTTATATGACAATTATTTATGTGTACTATATTCTTTTTAGAAATAAAAGTACTGCCTACGAAACCACCGACAACCACTACCACGACTACAATGACAACCCCTACAACAACTACAAGTCAGTATTTAATCATCATTAAATAATTATATTATAATTAATTTAAGGTATATTAAAAGTATATATTTATTCCAGCTATTTCCACAACTCAATTCACCAGGAGAAAAGTTTTCCCGTCGCCGACGACGCCTGGTGAGTCGAATTTTTTGAGTTGGAAAAATTCTAAATCGATTTTAAATGCGTTCAAAATGCACTTTCCGGCTGATAAATGAGCGCATAACACCCTGTATATGTGTATGTACGATTTCGCAGCTCGTATTCGATAAACCAACAAATCTATCTTTTCGTACCCATCTCGGAAATGCGCCATTTGCGGCAAAGTATTACGTATATATCATATTATATCTCTCGTGCACGCTTTCAGATTCGAAATTGTATACAGGGTGTTAAATATAAATAAATAAAAATATATTTTCGCTCGAGTATGGCTAAAAAAAAATCTAAATCGTACATTTCAAAATACATATATACGAAGTTTCAAGTATAGAAAAAAAATGCATCTCTTTTTTGAAAAAAATATTTCTCTATGATCTCTAAATAATTGTAAGCCACATAAATATGTAAACTATTAAAATAATAATTTCAAGAGGTTACAATTATATAATAAATAGATTTGTAGGGTAAAATATATATTTGTAAAGAATACAATAATATAATGAACTGTAAAATATTTGTAAAAAATGATGATTAAACTTTTTGGTTTAGTTTTATTTTAAATAAATTTATTTTGTAAAAGACTGATTTGGCTTTAATTTTTTTGAGCAAATAGGCTTTGTGACTTTGCTGTTAATCATAAGTTTAAAAGTACATACATATTTGCATCGTTTTTTTATAATCTAAGTAATTACTTATGTATATTAAATTGCACTTTAACTCATTTATTATTTTTTTAACCTTTCTTTGTAAGATTATTTATTTTATTACACGTAACAGTATCTGCAATATATTATTTTAACGAATTTATTAGTAATGATACGACCGGTTATATATTTAAAATAAGTTATAGCTCTACCCTAGACTTATTTTTTAGATAACATTTATTTTAATTTATATTATTAAATATCGTTTCAAAGAAATTTATAACGCTGCAAAAATCATTTAATAAAAATAAAATAATTAATAAATCTTAATCAGTGAATATCGATAATATATGTAAATAATAAAAATATGTATATAATAAAAAAAATCAGAACGAATCAGAAATAAAATATAAAATATAAAACCCGTAAAGTTGGGGGTCCGGCATTTACGCACACTACTAGCTACGGTACCTCACGATAGTGAGAGACTGACACCTAGTATTTGTTAATTGCAATGTGGCTGGCGTTAGCCCAATACGTTACAATTAGTAATTAAATTAATAAAAAAACAGTTTGTCAAATATTTAAAAAAAAATAAAAAGCTATTACGGTTTCATTGAATTATTAAAAAAAATTGTCTAGTTTAAAATATTTTATGTATTAAAATTTGAGCATATTTTTTAAGCATTATTTATACAAATAGCAGTCCACAATTATTTCGATAAAATATTTAAAATCACATATTTTTAAGCAATAATCTTTAAAATAAATTTTAATGATAGCTAATCTTTATTTTTTATTTTTAAGGTTCAAGAAGAACTACAACGACAGAAGATCCAGTGGAAAACAACCTAATTATTTCAATAGACCGCAGCTCACCAAAAGAATACGTCTATTCGCAATCGAATGGTGTTAGTAGATATTCAATAACGCAAACCTTAACCTCAATGATATTGGCTTCAATATTGCGTATCAATATCAGCTGATAAACTAATAAAAATACATAAATACAATGACTGCTACTAAATACGTGACTGAAAAAATAGTGCTAGTGATACATTATTATATAAAAAGTGCTTAAATATAATGCTATATTATATTATGTATTATATACGTAATACTATTTATAAAATGATAGTTGTAATAAATGTACGATGAAAATTCTAACGCATATTAATAAGTAATTTAATAATTATTATTTAATTTATATAATGGATGTTTATATTTACAATGAATATGAAAATGTACATAAGGTGTAATATTTAGATTATTGAATATATATTGTAAAACAATGTATGAAAGACATATCCTTCCACGGTTTGTATTTGTTATGATGTTGTTAATTGAATAACATATCGATATTAAATACAAAGTTGTTTTATTTCAATTAAAATAAGATCTTATACTGTCATGACATATTTTACTATTTGACATAATTTACTAAAGGCACTGTTTTTAATTAAAACCTATCAGCAACGTCGCTTTGTGTTTAACTAGTGCTCGGGCTCTTCGTTACGTTTAATAGTGACTGCAAAGGCAAAGTGCTAAGAGAAGAGTAGTTTTTCGAAAATTAACCTTTTTGTTGTTGTTTTTTACATTGTAGTATCTTCAGAGATCCTTTATCCCTCCCGGTAGAAAATTAAAATTTATTTGTTACGTTATACAGTAGTAATTTATTAAACGTGTTTTATTATGTACAAAGGTAATTGTGAAATATTAACATGAAAATAAGTTAACATATCATGTAAAATAACATATTTTTAATACATACAGATTTGATCACAAAAAGTATTTGTATGCTTATGAATTAAATATTATAATTTGTAATCTAAGCCTGAAAGAAGTAATAAATTATATTATTAATTTACTCTATAATAAATAAATGTTTTAATAAATAAAATATTATTACATATAATAACTTTCAACAGTATATGGATATAAAGAACAACGTGTTAAATTTAGAGTAAATTTAATCTTGCTGTTAAATTGCTCTAAAATAAAAATCTAAAATAATTTCAGTGCAAAATTTAGATGCGCCAAAATTATTCTAGGTTGTAAGCTTTTGAAAATATGATATAATATGGGTACATATTATTATTAAAAATATAAAACAGATTAAGCTGCTGATTTATGTTTTTATTTTACTTCGTTTTAAGTAAATTGTGACATGTAGCTTAAGAGTCTTGTGCACCTCGTAGAAACATTTATCAATGATGCATTTCATTTTTGCTTTCAAACATTATTCAAACTCTGTTTGAATAAAGATATTATAGTTTTTTAAGTTAAATATGAGCTGGGATATGAATCCTTATAGTCGCATCAACGTGTATGCCTATAAAAAATTTATGTTATTATGTTTTTTTTTAAAATATTATTTATTACAAGAACTGTGTGTAAAAATTTGTGCATTTCCTTATTTAAAATACATGCAAAAACACTCGTTATACTGCGTATTTACTGTATTATATTTATTTTTCCATAAAGCTAAAGATGTCACTAATATTTTACTAAAGTAGTGAAATCATATTTGTGTCTCTATGTAACAAAAACATTTTCTTTGCTACTTACACCCTGTCATCTTATATCTTCCTAGGCATATTCACTAATTCCATCCTTATTTTAATTGCTTTATCTAATATTTAACCCTTAAATTGTTAAAATTTTGTTTAATTTCAACTACAATTGTATATTATACATTGGCCTTTGTACGCAAATTAGCTATTTCCACAATTATCTTAAATTTTTTTCGCTTATATTTAATCCTGAAAATATCTCACTCAGTTTAAAGTTGTTTAGTGTTTTTCATCATTTTTTAAAAACATTTTTATTTTATTGCTACACAATTCACAGTTCAAGGTTTACTAATTTAAAAAATAAATATCAAAAAAGTGCATTTTAAATTTAATTTTTAAACGTTAAATAATAAAAAAATATTATTTTAAGTACCATATACATCTTTGTTTTTTACTATTTTTTTCACTATTAAGAATAAATTAATTATGTTAATGTAGTTTATAGGGTGATAAAAGATAAATGGAGCAACTGACTCGTGACATGTAAGTTGTCATTTTTTGTGATGATGTAATAAAAAAATGATGAATCAAGAGATACATTCCTATATTAACTTTTAAATTTTTTATTATATATTTTTCGCTACAAATATCCGATTATTATTGTATTAACTTATCCAGTTACGTATTTTTGGTATTATTTTAAGTGAAACTTCTTTTATTTTAAAAATCTATGAATATAAACTAAAACACAAAAATTCGTGTTAAAAATAGAATTTAAAATAATTTATAAGAACTAGTAATACAAATATAAAGCAATAAATATTGCAAAAAACATAATTAAAGCAGAAAACATATATCTAATCTTTATAGTACATCTTGTTGTATGTTATCAAAGATTTATTTATGCCACAAATTCATGTTGTTTGATGATTTTTCAACTTTGGAGGATTCATAATATAAAGTGCCATATTTTTTTTAATGAGGAGCTTATACACTTTAGAGGCATTGAGAATAGTAAGAGTGAACTCAACAAAGATTCATTTATTATTATTTGATAGTTGTATTCCTTAAAGCTGCAAGAGGGAATTTATGTTTATATAATAGGTACGTATTATTTTTTTAATATTATGTGCTTCACGAAGTCTCTAAATCGTCTGCAAAGATTGAGTTGAACTCATGATTTTTCTTAGATTTGCTTTCACGATCTTCTTTTAAAGTTTCGGTCAAAACTCTTTGATCGTGTGTTTCAAGTCGAAAGCGAAGTGAAAGAAAAGTGAAGTTCTAGCTTTTAAAATATTCTCATAAGAAACACATTACAATTAGAATTATACACTGAAAGTTTCGTTACACGCTTAAATATTCTTTTGGAGATTGAGAAGCTGCTCTGTTTCTCAAACTTTATGCCAAAGCGATGTTTTGGGTTGGAAACAGATTATGTTATTTTTGTTACTATTAATAAAAACCCTTAGAAGATCTAACAGATCAGACAAGGCAAGACACTAAGCACTTGCCATTTAAATACCTTTTAGGCACATTCTATTAAATTACATTGTTAAGGTCTATATGTAAGGTGCATTTACGAGTGGTTCTAATCCAACAAAATATGTGATCAGCACATGCGCTTATATACTACCGGCGTGACAATTAAACATCTTTTGATAATCGACATAACTATATCAAGTAGTTTTATTATGTTTTTATCAAGGAATTATAACAAATTAAGTCTTGCATTTTAACAAATAAAATAACGATCAATCGATTTTAAAATTAATCCATAAAAGCTTAAAAATATAAAATAATTTTCCGATGGATATAAAAAGTAGTTGTAAACTACAACGATATAAAAGTAGTTGTAGACTACTACAACCACTTACGGTAATAGAGCTCATACGTTTATTGATACTCTAAAATAGGCACTCGTTTAGTTCACCCTTAATCTTAGCGCCTCATATTATATTTATAAAATAAATAAATACATATTGTATTAAATGATTTATGAGATAAATACTAATATTTACGAACTAGGCATTATATATATTAAATTACCTAATTGTTGAAAGTTCAATATTAATAAATAAGTATTGACTCTTTGTTGTATCTGAAAGTTGACTCATATAAAATAGTTTATACCCGAGTCGCTCCAATTGATTTGCATAAAGTTCTTAAATTCGAGTTGTTTCGATCGTATACGAATCAAAAGCGGATGTCGGAAGTCCCATGCGGATGCACTTCCGGAAGCGCCCTAATGCCGTGCCGCTGCAACTGGGTTTTTTATGCAAAGATACTACAGCTGGTAAATAAGAGAGCGGAAGGAAGCTTCATTTTATATTTGTGAACATTAAACTAAAGATAAATACTTTTCTCTTCAAAGCTATATAAATAAATGTTTTATAGACGGTAATAAAAATATTTAGTTTAAATATATATAAGCTTATTTTTAAAAAATAATTTTATCTTCCGTTGTAACATAAATTTACTTTATTTACCATAATTATTATTATTTCTAAAGCTGACCTTATTATTGATTGTCGGGTATTGTTTCAATAACTACCATTATGGTGACTTTAAACTCGTTTTTATTGATTGGCTTAGATATATACACCTCTTGCTTATAATAATCCTAAAAATAAACAGTAGAAGTGAGCAATGGTGAACGTGGGATCCAAAGGTATAATTTCAACATTTTTTTAAATAATTAAATACAAGCTGAGATTATTTTATTTTTAGGTTATATATATAAACAACATGTAGATGTCGATTAAAAATTCCAGGTCTTGGAATTCAGAAAGTTTTTCCTGGCGTGCCGAGTTGTATTATTGTTGGCTGTGATTTTGATAGAGCGGCTGAAATTGTCGTGATGTATTTTCGTGATTCTATCTCTTGGTGTCTTTTGGTTCGTCTCTGTTGCTGTGAATCCGTGATGTCTCTTCTCGCCTGTCTTCCACCTATCTCACTGCGTCTCTGCCTCTGTGACCATGAGCATCATCTATTTTATAATTCTAGTACAAGACAGCTTTGTTGGAATGTAGATGAGAATGTTTGCCAAAATCGCTTCTTAGCTACACTTAAACGGTCCAGATATAGATTAGTATTATCTCACGTGCATTCTTTTCAAACAACGTAGTTTTTTAAAAAAATTCTTTTTACATAGAATAGGTTTTTAGTGGTATAACGTCTTGTGTAATATTTAAAATTATTACCGTAATTGTTTGGTCAAGAGGTCTCTCTTCCATTGTTATGAAAAATACTGTTGTGTGCTTACTCTCGGGACGTATTTTTGCTTGTTAAAAATGTCATTTTAATTATAAAAAAACGTGCAGGTGGTTGAAATGATGACGTTTATAGTTCAAAATTAAAATTAAAAAGGATTTGCTATGAACAGTCAAATCCAAAGTTTTTAAAAATCAGTAATATTTTTCCTACTGTTTGAATAGTTACAGAATATTTTTGTTTAAATAGCTTAAGAAGATATTTTTTATAATTATATATCATATATCTATAAAAATCATATATGCATTGATTTTTAAAGCATTAAGGAAGAATAGATAACAAAAGAAATGACAACTTCTAAAAAATAGTATACACTGCTTATTTAAATAAATTGATATGTATTTATGTTGCTTAATAAAAACATTAAAAAATATGAACAATCATATGAAATTATATTTTAGCCTTTTCGATATATTTTTTTTTCTAAAAACGCTATATTATAGCTCTTATAAGTTTAAATTTTTAAAATTTGTGTTATCATATAACTCAGAATATACAATTTGCATACACAATGTGCTTGAAGTTACCAGTAATCTTGTTGGACTTTCATTATTGACCGAAAACTTATGAAGTATGTACCACACAACCCATATTCACGAAGTCAGTATGCTTTTAGCGCTACATATATTAGCAGTATTGGAATGGTTTAACAAGCTTTTTGATCCTTTTGACATGAAGGTGACGTTTAACTTAGTACACTGTTTTGATGCATTATCTGATCAGAATTTAATAGATTTTATGGCATCTTTGATGACATTTTTATGAAAATAAATTCTGGATACTTTTTGTCGTTGTTTATGAGGTAAATATATTGGTCCTTAAAATCATATAAAACTTATTTTTTCAATATATGGCAACTTCTAATTATTATCGTTTTTTACTGCCTCAATTTTTCAAAATAATTGCTGTTTTTCAGCAATTTTTTTACGTACAAAATATAAAAAAATATTAATCAAACCTTAATTTCGTCATAACTAAAGCAATGTAACTGCTACATCACGCAAATAGTCATAATAATAAAATAGTTATTTGTATCTAGTTGTATGTATGTATGTAACTGAAGCATATGTAGTAAGTCCAACGCTTATGAATTTATAATAAATAAATATTTAAATTCAACTCAAGTATATTTTATTGGAAAACCAGCAATTGAAAAGGTAGTACTAGAACAAAATTTATTATTTATGTGATTTTATACAAAGAAAGGCTATTAGCTTTCTGTTGTTAAAACTGTTTCGTATCACGGGCATGTAGAACAAGTGGGAAAAACAAAATATAAAAGTTATATACACCGAGAGGTAGACAGAGAGCCAGTCGTTGCACGTTGAATAAACAAATTGGATCTTCGATAAGATGCAATTGATGAATTCACCTGAGAATTTATAACAATGCAGCTCCAATTATACACAATGCATTTAAATGCGGACCGTTCGTAATTTGAATGTATTGTATTACATTGCTCTAAGCCTTTACTTTTATATATATTTATAATTATTTCAATTAAAAAAAATAGTATAATTTATTGTTACTAATTGAAAGAAGTTCAGAGCTCAAATACTATATTGTTATAAAAGTCTATTGTTGTGATTCAATTAAAAAAAATTGATGCTTATTGGTACTATAAAAAAATTGGTTTTTAATGATTCGTTATTGTTAGGCATTCTGAATTCTCGATAATTTTCATTTATTGAAAAATGAGAATTCTAGACATGGCAAATTTATTGATAATTTTCGAGAATTTTTTATAAATGAAAAATGTATGTAATACAGTAATATATTGCAAATATATATTTATATATTATTATTAAAACAACTTTTTAAAAAGACATGCTATTTAAATTAGAAACAAAAATCCAGTTTTTTTTTTATTTTGTTAAAAAAAATCAGCTGTGAAAGGTTCCTCTCGTTTTGTGTTGATGTTAGTTTAATCGACAACAAGGATTTAAATTGGCACTGTAAATTATTTGCCCCCTTGCCCGTCGATTAAAATATTTTTATTTCTTTCTCTATTAATCAGTAAGATGTTTTTTTTACAACTAAGACTGAAAAAAATTCTCTATTTAACTTTGTATATTTTTTATAAATTCAAAATATACAGAAAAATTTGAAAATGTATAAATATTTAATTTAGATAACATATTCTTGCTTTGGGTTTTTCAATTATCTATTTTATAATCGTTTTAAGTGTGGTCTTTACCTCGACCATCGTTCTACAAAAGTATATTGTTTGTGAGACAGTTTCCGTTTGTCCTGTGCTATAATTAGCTTTGTCTTTCATTCGGTCGTTGGTCGGTTAATGGTCTTTAATATTTCCACGTAAAATATTTATTTACGAAACTATGTGTAGTATAATCGCAGAATGAGTAATTTTATATATATATTTAAAAAAACTGTAATTTATAAATTTGATAAGCAATTTATTTAGTAGTAAGCTATGCATTTGTAGTTGTTAAAGACTGACTGCTTGTAATATGGAAAGTTTCTCAATGATGCATAATTGTGTCATATATCCGCCGGTTTTCCGTTGCAGAAGTTGTTAGCTTTATTACGGAAAATGCATTAGGCCAGTCGGGGAAGTGGATGCAACCAGTTTTTGTCAGACGACTAAGCCGCTCTAGTACTAGTACTTCTAGTACAAAATCGCGTTCCCGGTTTAACTAAACGCGTTCCCTTGCGGCTGACGATATTATCCTTCATTTACATTGCTCGGCTCGGACCGCTTCAGTACCTCAGTTTAGCGATATAAGGTAAGGTATTCAGGATGTAAGCAATTTTAACAATAATGAGATGATTAGATTGACAAATTAATAATGGTTGGAATGGGTGAGAAATGAGCTACACGCATATTAATACAATTTTTTTTTAGCTTTTATGACTTCCTTTGCGTGCTGATTTCATATTTTTTTACTTAAATATTTTATATTTACTATGCGTTGATTTATGCCAGCATTTATGCTGAATCCCAGAACATTTTTAGAATGCACTTTTTGATATAAGATTGAAATCGCAACGTCACAAATGAGCGCGGACAAATGGGCGTGCGTCAAAAGAGCGCTGCGTCATAAGAGCGTTTACCAAAGTAGCGCTGTAACAAAATAGCGTGCGTCAAATGCGTAGACAGTTACATTAGCATTTGACAAAAGATAACACATCATAAGAGCGCAAAAATACTTAGAGAAAATCAAGTAATGAATATTTTAGGAATCAGGTATACAAAATATATGTAAAATGTGAGAAATTTACAAAGAATAAAAATTCATGAGATATAAGCGATAAAATTGGTATTTTATGTGCTAGAGCATAATGACGATTGATATGATCAGCTAATAAAAACATTATTATGTATTAATTATTACGTACATACGAAAGTATGGCCATCCCCATACGTACGATATACATATATTTTTACTAAAATAAAACGCTGATTTTAAAGTTATCATTAGATTTGTTCTGTAAGGGTTCATTAAATTTTGTCTTGACTTGCAATAAATGCGTACAGTTATAGGGCAAGTATATGGCTCATCAGACCTTTTTTTTTATTAACTACACTTTATCGCGAATGTCGGCTTAGAACGAATTTTATATAATATATTTTTGTTAATTAAACGATTGATGGTTTATTCATTTAATCTGTAAGAAAATTCATAAACATATTATTAAACCTACACATATGATTTATATTTGTATATCAAAAATTTCCATATCTATGGTCAGAAATGAGCCAAGACGTTGGGTTAATTTAGTATTTTAATCAATTATTGTGTTTAGTATACATATACATATGTACCTATTAGTCGTAATGGATCTTCTCCAGCAGATGGTCTAGGTTTTTTCCTTGAATTTTACAACTTCGGTGAAAGGTGCATATTTTCAGATAGTCAAATAGCAAATAAAAATATCGTAAAATTTTTTTCGAAAACATTTTTTTTAATTATATGCGATAAATAAAATATAATATTCAATTTAAACAGCGTCGTGGTTGGTTTTTAGGACTTTTAATTATTCTTTTTTCTATTCGTTATTTATTACACATAGATGCCACGAAACCTAAAGTCTGATCATCCCAGAAGGCGGGTACACGTGAGAATATATGCTTTTACATGTACATGAAATAGTCCGGAAGGTCTAGATTGTTAATCCAAAATGCATGAGTTAGAGTCTCCGCAGCAGACTCGATTTTTTCAATTATTAAATGTTTTCGTTTTTGTTAGTTTTTTTAATTAAAAACCCAGTATCTGGTTATGGTTTTAACCCATTTGAAAACTATAAAAACTCATCGACCTACAGAAATATACAACTGCTGTTTCGTAGTCAGTAGCTGCATATGATGAATGGGAATACACAACACAAATAGTAACAAGATAGCAGACAGCTTGGGACAAGGACAGAAATAATTAAGCGAACTCTGAAGTAAGAATTTTAGAGCCAAGATGTTTTTATCAATTGCCACATACGCATCAAACAAAGCAGTCCTTCAAAGGTTAGGTAAGGCTCAGTGGGCATCTCTCACTTAATTAACTTGTGCATGTCGCAAGATATCCTGTGCAGCGTTGCAGATGATTGCATGGGCGGCTTCACTGGACCTTAAAGCTCAAGAGAGATCTGCCAGCTACAATTTAGAAAAGTGAAAATTTGTCTCAAAACTAGACGCTTAAAGGCTTAAGAAGCAGATCAATAATATTTGTAATGTAACAAAGTAGCAGAAACAATGGGATCCAGTTATCTATTTGTAACTTTAAAAAATCTGCAAATAATCATTTAGTTTAGTTTGGTTTTCCATGCATTAGTATTGATCGTGGCGGATTGAAAAGTATCTACAGTACCACGAGAGCTTAAGAAAAATAGTTCGGTAATTGATAATAAAGGTCTAATTACATATCTGTAACAACGAATAATCTTTTTATGTTAACTGAAAGACAGTTCTAATGCAGTGTTTTTTTCAGCCCATCACAGTACATCGAATTCATTGGCAAAAACGCAGGAAAAGGGGCGTGAAAGTACCGTCGTCCCGGACATAATACACGACAGTCGTTTGCATAATGACGATACAATCTCCCTGAATAATAACATTAAAAGTACACACAGAGAGGCACCGGCGGAAACAAAGGGCCCAGCATCCTGCGGAGGCCGTTACCCGTGTATCCGCATAGATTGGACAAGTCCGAGTGAAAAGCTCTAAAACAATACGGACCCATTCGCTTTTAATTAATCGGCACGACGTAAAGCACACACTTCACGTTTTTACGTAATTCACGTTAAAAGCTTAATACCTTCCGGCGGGCGTGTAATGAGCTTTCATGTTGATCCGAGACAAAATATTTGCAACCGAGAGATGTTTATAAGCATGTTCTGAATTCTGGGTGTTATCTGGGAAATCGCGATAACTCAGTAAATAATATATATTTATATTTCAATCAACAAAATATGTACTATTTTTACTATAATATATAATGTCAATTCATCTGCAAAATTTGCCATAAAAAATATTTTTGCTCTAATATTTTAATTTTAGAATAATGTTGGTTTTTATGCATATTGTAAAAAAATATAATAAATATTAATAATAAAAAAATATTGGATTATTAACTTCCTCTTATTTTAAATCAATGCTTTTAAAACTATGGCCAATATATAATTAAAAAACAAATTTTATCAGAACATAAGTTTATTAAAAACTTTCACATTAACGTCTCAATTTTATAAAATTTAATAATTCACAATAATTCATTAGCACAACACCATGTGCAAAGCTATTCTAAAACCTTGAGAATTCAGGTCAAACTAGAAAACTTTTAATGAAAACACGAAGGCGTTATTTTAGAGCCAACCTACACCACCTTTGTGTGTTATATTATACACAAAATTCCGTACGCTGTGTTAATAATTTATATTTTGCAGCTATAAATAATATTTAAACGTTACGTTTACATCACGTTCACGTGGTAATCATACAAAATTTTCTCACACAGATCACCAACGAAGCTCATTATACACGTGTCGGTGGGAATTATAGTATTACACGTTAATTACGTAAAAAAAGGTAATGTATACATGCTTAACGATATGCTGCTGGTTAGTTTAAACCGTAAATGGTTTTGTATAAACCTAGCAAAAACTAAATTTTTACCCCTCCCCCCCTATTATTATTTTAAAAACTCATTACATGAGTTAAAAATATTATTTAAATTACAGTAATCTAATATTATATTTGACACGATACTCTTTTTTCGATTGTAGGTATTTAGGAATTCGTAGTTTTTTTCGTCGCAAGAGTACACGGTAGCGTGTACTAAAAAAACTGATCTCCTTGTTGAAACTCATAATGAGAATTGTCAAATGCCAAGTAAGAGTACAAAATGATCTATCAAAACCTTTGCGAACACTCAACAGCCTACAACAGGGCGATTCTCTAGCGTGTAATTTGTTCAATATTGCCATAGAAAAAGTAATCCGAGGTGTAAAACTCGATATAACCGGCAGTGAAAATTAACATGGTTAAAAAACTTAGCAAAAAAAATTATTTTTAGAAAAAAAATTAAAATGCTTAAAACTACGGCAGTGATATGTAATAAAAACAAATATTTGACAAAAATAAAAAAAAAAGTATTTTTTTTTAATTTTAATTTTGCTTTATTTTTAAATATAAAACATTTTTACTCTCTCTACTTTTTTTCGTAAAATGTTTTTTAACTAAGATACGATTTTTTTTATTTTTTAAATAGCCACCATTTTGAAACAAAATAGTGAATATAGCTGGCTAACAAACATAAATGAGACGCTTAGAAGTTATATTTTTTGGCAAAAAAATTATGATATAATCGAAGTAGCAAAAGTTATCGTTTTCTTAATTTTGAGTAAATTCCATGTATAAACCTATTATTTTCAGGCAAAATGTGTTTTTATAAGGAATTGAGTTAGGCTGAGTTAGGTTAGGCTACGATTTATCGTACCCCAACCTAGCCTAACTCAAACGATTTTTGTTTAAGGGAAAATATAAATTTATGTACACATATTCTCAATTTTATGTTTATTATTTCTGTCAGGGACATACGGAGATGGTCACCAGGGCAGTGTAACAGATGCAAGGGACTTAGGCTGCATATTATATGGGGATCCAATTTTTTTATTGTAATTTTTTGAGCCTTCTACATTTTTTATTTATAATAATTTGAATTGTTTTTTTTTTAATTACAACTTCTTTCTATGAATTAATTTACATAAAGGAGCTGCAGAACTTGGAAACAAATTACAATCATGCAGCGATCGTCCAGCCAATAGATGTACACGTTTCTTAGAACAGCGAAATAGGTATACGCCTTAAGAAAGTGTCATTTGCTCGATGGGCATTGTTCAAGGTTGTATAATGCAATAAAAATCTTGTGGATCGGTTGATTATTTGTTTTCTATGACCGTTTCGACACAAAAAATAGTCTTTCAATGACGGAGAATATATACAGTAAGAACACTTGCGTGTTATTTATGTGATTCTTTCTGGTCGTAACGAGGGCGTTTGTGTGGTCTCATCCTTTACGCTATTGTATTGTTTCCAAGTTGATGGATGATCATTTTGGTAACAGTTTATTAGACCCCACATTTAAATACTAATTTGTACTTAACTAAATAGTAGTAAAAATGATTGTACACTACTTTTGATTCAGATATACTAATAATATAAGTTTAAGCAAATATTGAAATACTTATTATGGTCTTTAATTCGTTATACATCTGTTTTTTTAATATAATAGCAAATATGCACGAATTTTTAATATAAAATTTAAAATTTAATAACTCTCGTCGCGTACCTACGATATACATTGTTACGGAATTTTCAGTAAAATATTCCAAGCAACCGTGTGACGAAGGCTCGTCAAAGTTATCCGTCGTCTGCATTTTTATACGGAGTCTGTGTGTGGTACATATACAGAGGTGAACTCGGAACAAGCGTTTAACAAGAGCCTGAGTCTGGCCCTGGACCTGGCAAGTGCGGTTTACGGCCCCTACTTATAAACTTGCTCTTGCAACGCTGGCACCTCGTTATTTTCATATAATCAACCGTTAAATATTAAAAATTGACAATTAAAAAATAATAATGAATTTATATAATTATATGGGTCATATAACATTGGGGTTATTTATTAAATTGGAACGCGAACTAGTGCTCTGTTGCGTATGATCATTATTTGAATCTTTTAATACAAATACAGGTTGATCCAAAAATATTATACATTAAAAATAAATAAAGTGCATATTTTTATTTTATTAAATACATTCTCTAAGAGCTTAAGTAGCTTATTATTAGAATTTTTTAATACCTAATAGGTATGATTTTAATTAAATATTACAACATCGCTTAAGATTATGTGAATCCAGGTAAATCTAATTTGCGATGATCGATTAGAATTGCATATATACATAAAAATTGGCGGCTGATCAAAAGAGCGTGCGGCAAATGAGCGCCGTCATATGAGCGCTGCATTATAAGCGCTGCGTTATAAGAGCGTTTACCAAAGTAGCGCTGTAACAAAATTGCTTGCGTCAAATGCGCAGACAGTCATATGAGCGCTTGACAAAAGAAAGCAGGTCATAAGAGCGCAAAAAAGAATAAAAATTCACTAGATATAGGCTGTAAAATTAGAATTTCAGTGCCAGATAGTAATGACGATTAAAATGATTAGACAATGAAAATATTATTATTTAATAATTATTACGTACATACGAAAGTATGGCTCCCCATCCCCATACATACGATATACATCAGTGGCGTGCGGTGACTTTGAAACAGGGCACGCGGTTAGGGGGGGGAGGGGCACAAAAACTATATTTTAAAATTTGTTTTCTTTATTTTATAAACATATTATGTATTTATTTTTTAAAAATTAATTTTATTTGACGCTCCTTCTTACAAAAGTCAGCAATAACCACATCATATAATATATTGTCTTTCTTTAATTTGTTTAACAGTTTTTTTTCAATTGATATTAATGCAAGAGCTGACTTATCTATTCTTACTTTTTTTAATAATGTGTCTGATTCGATTAAAAATAATAAACCAAACAAACAAATAATAGACCATATATAAACTTGCTTTAGAAACAATATTTTTATTAGCTTATAAATAATAATATTAAGCTTTTATGCTAATCTCTCTTAGTAAATGGATTAGTGTTTTTAAAAATCGATATATTATTCTATAGTTTCGGATCTCTGGGTATCTGGACAGTAAACGAATCTCTTGGTGCAGGGGTATTATATTAGGTTAACAATATTGACTTGGCGCACCACACCAATTTATTGTCATAATATATAAGATTATAATAAGATTCGTATTCATTATTTGCATCAAATATTGGCATAATCCATCTTATTTTAAGTGGTTAGATATCATTCCTACTACTATTACTGTAATTAACTAGCTCGAAAATACACGAAATGTGTAGAGACTAATATTATTATTTGAGTTGCCGCTAAAAATGTCGATAGTTGTCAATCGCTGATTCTAATAGTGCGAGCGAGACAGCGAGCTCTGCTTGCATCTCGCCCTTTTGTTCCGTCATACTAAAATCGTTTTTATTTCATAACAGACACACAATATTAAGTAAGAATTATGCACAATTAGAGCATATAATTCCGTTTCATCACATATCATAAAAATATAGATACCCTTTGAAGGAAAAAATCCATTTAAAAGCAATAATTGACAAGTATTGCGTTATGTAGGTCTTAAAACCGCCCGTTCCGGCCATGTTCCGATGAAAAATTTTACAATAAACTTACACTCGTAAATTTAAGACTATTGAGCTATTTGCATAAGTTAAAAATTAAATATTACTAAAATGTGTTTACCACAAGTTTTTTTACCATTAATAAATTAAAATTGGCAAAATTAGCTCCAACTAAAAGCCA
The DNA here is from genome assembly GCF_051122295.1 of Plectrocnemia conspersa. NCBI lineage: Eukaryota > Metazoa > Arthropoda > Insecta > Trichoptera > Polycentropodidae > Plectrocnemia > Plectrocnemia conspersa. The sequence continues at coordinate 26,147,230 of NW_028277167.1, read as the reverse complement.
ATAAATGCATTTCAAGTTTTGAGTGCAACGCGCTTGGAATACGATGTCGACCAATTGTCGAGTTACTAGCACAAAGGGTTAACTATATGACACATAAAATTAGAAAGACATTACCCTGTCAACCGCATTTTGCCTAGAATTGCAAATATTTCAGCGTCAATCGGAGTCCCTTCCCCCGCGAGGCCCGCGGGGGAAGGGGACGGTTGCACGTCGCGTCTGTTGCACGCAGTGGAAAAATACTGGTGCAACGGTGCCTTGCATAGTAACAATATAAACACTAATTTGAATTATACACTGCTTAATTCTAACACATACACTGAATTACACTATCACTTTATAATTAAAAACATCGAAACGAATATTATTATAAAAAAATATTGAACGAAAACACTTATTCGAGAAAAATGTAACAAAACAATTTATTCGACCGTTTACGACCAAGGTCGCATAACTACTGGTATTTTATTCAAATATTTCTAGATGCATCCAGACAATTCAAGGTTATGCTTCATTAAAAATAGCAAATGTCATTCACCTCGGATTGCATTTGTCTAGTTTTAAAATATTTATCTCTAATTCGAATTATTTTAATGCGAGAGTGACACGAAGGTCACCTTTGCTGTTGTTGTTGACCTACTTAAAGTATAATGTCGATAATTTCAAGTTTATTTATAATATAAATAAACTTGAGGTCCCCAAACTTTTTGTGTCGTAGATCCCTTGCCATGTTTTTCGGTTTTTGGTACTCACTATTTATCTGATATTGATTTTTTGTAAATTTCTAATTGTAGTGAAGCTTAGCATTAAAAACTTAAAGTAAAAACACATGTTAAGTTTATACATTTATCAATCGAATTTAAATTAAAACTACTCAAAATAAAATTTTGTATCTGTTATATAAAATAAACGTAGCATAAAATAAACATAAAATAATAAGTTAAGTTTATTATTATTATTATTTTTTACGCTTGAGAAAATATTTAGAATTATTATTATAAACAAATAAAAATGGCAAAAATTAACATAACTTGACTGTGTATTAATAATATAAGTATTTACATAGTTTGTATTTCTGCTTTAATATAATTTTCTTTCATCTCAATTCTGTGATCACTCCCTCTCTTTGTTTGCGACTTTGATCATCCCTCTTTACAATGGCAAGAGTTGCATAAGACGCAACTGTATTTAATTTAATATTTTATAATGTTGTACATTTTAATATAAGTCCTTTAAATTTATATAAACAAGTAGAGAAAATATTTACCGATTTAAATATGTATATTTTTAAAGGCTATATATTTTTAATATTTTAATTTATTAGATGTATACGTCTATGTATGAATTTATATATTAGCCTTGTCGAGCACGAGCCTAACAACTTGTTGATGGAAACGCCGGCAAATTTATCATCTAAGGCCTGTGGCCATGGCACCTTATCGCTCTATTTACTTTTTCATAAGTCGCTTGTCGCAAAAGAGCCAGCGATGATGAAAAAAGAGCGAAAATATTTCAAAGCGCGGGCACAAAGGGTTGTAGCGAGACCAAAGCGGAGCCACCCCCGTCGTCTTGTTATTTTTTCGTTTCCTCCACACCGAGGGGTGACATTTCAAAGGGGTAATTTTTGAAAAAGGGGATCTGTTAGACCGTTTGTCCGTCGGCGCCCTAGACGCCTGTTTGCAAACAAATATTTTCGGCGGGGTGTATACAACCTTATATGATATTTCGATCGAAAAGGTTACAGACTTGACTATTATAAAAAATATAATCTCTTGATTGACATTTGTAGGAGCTCAAACAATAATCTAGACCAAATAAAGTATATAATGTATTTGGGTGGGTCGAAAAAAACAATTTTTTGAGAATTTGCATATTTACATGCATATCAACGAAATAGTATTGAAAAATCATACAATATGTGGGGTCGTGTCGTCTGGTGCTGGAGCTCGTGCTCACGTCGGGTTGTCACCAGTTTGGGGGTCGTCGTGATGGAGCTCGGTGTCGCAGTGGCGTAGCCCTACGGGTGCGTGACGGCGCCGGGTGCTTTCTGGGCCGCGTGGTCGGCGGCGGCGACTGTCAGCGGCGACGGTGGCTGACGATGGCGGCACATGGTCGGGGCTGCGGCAAGTAGTCGGAGCGGAGCCAGTAGTCGAGTCTCGTAATGTAATCGGGCGACTGTTCTCTGGAGTTTCTGTCCCGTCTATTTATATATCGTACGGGAATTGTAACCTTATTGTTACCTGTCGCCACAAATAGATCTTTAGTTCAGGTCAAAATTTAGAAAAAATGAAAAATACATCAAACTTGATATTTTCACCTAAAATATACAGGTAACGTTTTTTTGATTTTTGTATATATAATATTTTTATTAATAATTTTTAAGTCACTGCGTGAGTGTTTATAGTGTTACCAAAAAAGTAAAACTGAAATTAAAATAACAATTTTTAAATGTTTAACCTAACATCTTTATTTTATTTAAAAAATAATAAATATTTAAAAATAGAAAAATAAAGAACCGAAACGCTCTACATCTTTGTTAAAATTATTTTTTCTAAAAATGTCACATTGTATATCGAGAAACATTAGGATACGCAGAGTGATTACCTGGTTTGGTTCGGTGCACTAACCGGTTTATTTATAAATGGTGACCGACTGGAGAAATCCCACCAAAACCCTAGTTTTCACTGGCTTCATTATATCAACTATCATGTTATTAAAGGCATTTGGTTAAGGTTCATTTCGGCGATCAATAATATACGAAAAATGATTTTGGCGTGAAGAAGTCTATAAGTACTAGAGGGTTTAACAATGACTCTTTAGAAAGTTAACAAGTAAATGTCTAGTAGAACATATCGTTTGTCTTTTTATACTTCATTATTTTTGAAAAATAAGTTTAAAGTATAAAAAATCAAACACAAACATATAAAACTACAGAGCAAGAATATCATAATAATTAGGAATTATTTGTCTAATATTTTATTTTGAACTTAAATTACCTATTATTGGTTCCTAAGACATTATTTTTTTATTTTAATTTATTATACAATAATAAAGAAAATATTTGATAACAATGGCTTTAAACATAAATGTATGTAAGTGTGAACAGTAAATCAGTCTCAACAGTCCATAGTTTCCGTGGTGTAGTGGTTATCACATCCGCCTAACACGCGGAAGGTCCCCGGTTCGATCCCGGGCGGAAACACTTTTTCCTTAATTATTATTTTCGATAACTCAAAATAAATTTTATTTTTTAAAAAGCGGTATACAACAATAATTTGTTTATATTGTTTTAAAATAATGATTATTTACTTTTGTTTGGAATTTACATAAATATGGTAACAATTATTTTACAGCAAATATTATCTTCATTTTAATTATATTAATTATATTATTCTTATATATAATTGTTCTAAGCCGCTTCCGGTCGCGTATAGCCTTAAATGAAACATTCTCACATAAACAAAGAAAATATATTTAATTATAATAATAAATATTATTAAAATAAAAATTGAATTTGCTTCTTTGCTTACCGAGGCACTGGTAATGCGTTTTGTTGTTTCGACCAATGAAAAATAAGCAGTTAAATATAAAACAAGATGGCCGACAGTACCGTGACAACAGTCTTAAATAATTATTATTTAATAATAAAATTTTGCTACGAGAAAATAATTTTCATTAATTCTGAATTTGACTGAATATAAATAATCGGATTGCAAATTAACTAGGTGTCTTATAACTATGTAAATTAAATATATACATAATGTGTTAAGGATTACATTGATTAAATTTATTTACATTGATTACATTGATTAAATTAGATAAACAATCATAAAACAATCTTCGTAATGAAATTTTCAAATTTTGATACACCAGCGACGGGCTCCGAGGCCGAAAAGTGAGTTTTTCCTTTTATAAATAATCGGATTTCAAATAAACTAGGTGTGTTATAACTATGAAAATTAAATATATACATAATGTGTTTAGTATAAGAAGAATACGTTGATTAAATTAGATAAACAATCATAAAACAATATTTGTAATGAAATCTTCAAATTTTGAATTTCTGTCGCCGGGCTCCGAGGCAGAAAAGTGAGTTTTTCCTTTTATATTACATAAACATTATCATTGTTTTTGATTTAATGCGCATATGCGTTAGATTTTAAAAAATGCAAATAAACCAGGTATGTTTTAAACGTGAACGTGTAATATTATATATCAACCAACGGATAGCTTATAAATGTGTAGTTTCTTGGATGTTATCTAATAAACAACATTTTACAATGATTATAAATATGTGATTGCATACCTGGAATAATCGATAGCCAAAATATCGAAGAGTGGGTTATTTTTAATTCCGATGTGGCAAATGTATACGTCATGGTTTTTATTCAATTTTTGTTCTGTGCCACCATTTCTCTTTCGGAATAGCCAAATTCAAGATATTCAGTTTCATCAAACTCATGTAGTATGTTCTTTATAAAAATACTTGCTGACAGTGACTTCAACATGAGAATTTATAGCTTAAAATATTTTTTTAGTTAATTATATATTTCCCTATATAAATTTTATTATTTATAAACTTAATAATATATACTTTCTCGTGATGTAATGCGTGTAACATCTGGTTTAGAATAATATAGAATCGCTAGTTATTTATTTGTCATCATGTTTAAACAAGATGGCGTATCAAGCTGGCTAACAAACTCAGCTGAGATATTTACAAAGTATATTTTTAGAATATGCTTCCTGTCGACATAACAAAAACTTTGGCAATTATCGTTACCTTAAATTTCATTCATCTTACATTATTGGCAAAAAATATTGAATTTTTAAAAATTTCTTACGAAATCTTACCTAATCTAACAGTAATTTGATTAAAAAATGATAACGTAGAAAAAAATACTAATCTATTTTAACTTTATTGTTTTAAAATTTTAACATGTGGTTATTGTATTATTATAATTCCGATGGATCGTCACAGATAAGGTGAACCTAGATTTTCCTAATCTCACGGATGAATATTGTGATCATTTTAAATCGAGCTAGGCCGTACATATATCTCATATTTATTCAAATTAAATAGTAGTAAAGAAATAGTTTAACGTACAATTTTAAAGAAAATATATAATAATATGTTGTACATGCAAAGATTGCAAATAATATAAAAATAAGTGTTTCCGCCCGGGATCGAACCGGGGACCTTCCGCGTGTTAGGCGGATGTGATAACCACTACACCACGGAAACTCATTGCAGGTGTATTTAATCTTAAGGACAACATTTATTAAATATTTAAAAATAAATTATATAGGCATTGAACATATAATCTTGTCATAATTACTATTAATTAATAAATATTATGCTGTATTATTAGATGTTAAATATATTAAAACAATTTTTTTGTATAACCTATAGTATTGGTTAAAAGTAGAAAAAAAATAATACGACTAGAAATTTAACTTACTACGTATTATAATTAAGCATCGTTATATCATTAAAAATAATTCACCGTTTTATTGTTTTTCCAATAACTATCAAAACTTAAGCCATAATTTTCTTAGACTTTCAAACAATTAACTTATTTTCAGCTAACAAGTATTCAATTATCAAGTCTGAAAAGTTTTTGTTTTATAAATATAGCTTTACCCTTTTCAGTAATTGGATTTGATTTTTTTATAATATTATATGGCTACGTATGTATAACAGCAGCTAAATACCTTTTTTTGTACTGTAAATAAGTAAAATTACAATACAGAGTAATATAAATATTATTTCTTACAATTTATAAATGTAAAAGTATTATAAATTATTTATGTATGTATTTTTACAGTATATTTTAAAAATACTATAAAAAAATGCAACAGCTTAAATTAGTAATTAATAATTTATTTTATCTATAATATAATATTTATTTGTGCCGTGCTTACACACACATAAAAAAAAACTGTATTAGTTTTTTTATAAAATATCTTACGAATCTTGTGAGGGTTAATTGCAAAGCGACGTTTTAAGTGAGCACAATAAATTATTTTTTTACATACATGTATTAAATTAAAAATGTAATTATACAATCACCTTTTAGGAAGTAGTGTGACTCCACTACATATGTATTGAACTTGTTTCTCATAAAATATCACAATATGCCTTTCAAATAAAAAAGGTGAATTTGATTGGCTCTAACATTTTAAATTTAGCACGGCTTATGTTATTCTATACAAGAGCGTAGGAGACTCTGACTGATTCATGTTTGTGATGCTGAAGAGAGAAGAATAAGTTTATTTTTATATTTATTTATATGCGAAACTCCGCAGATTATTTATCTTTGTCATTTCAAATATACGAAACATTGTTATTAAATAAATAATAATACTCCAAGTCTAATATTAAAGGTCAAGCAGCTGCTTGAGGGAAAAATTTTGAATGCTCGTACCCATCGTACATGAAAAATTTACCTTTTGCGTCTCACGACCTTTTGATTCGAATGTCTTTTTCCTCTGCCTTCCTGGAACACTCCTATTCCCCGACTTCGAAGCATTCGTCACTCTGCGAGATGTACACCGGAAGGTGCTTAGGAAAGTTTTATAACCTTAACTCGCGAAACAAGTACCACTTATCGCATAAAAATTTCAAATACTTTCTTCGAGTTCGTGTCCCTTTATGCGTCGCTTTATCCCAATAAAACGAAGCAGTATTTCACTCCTTTTGCACGGTGCTAAGAGTGATGACTTTTTGCGTGTATGAATTTAATATCGCACACATATTTCACATTATGAAGTACTATATATATTGCTATTTTTGTGCATGTCGCCTGAATAACCAGGAGCCGAGGATGAAAGCTCGTCCCAAATGGAGATATATAATTTAATATTCAAAGGTAATGTTCATTCGTTGTTTTAGGATTTATGGTACATTTTTCATATGTGGTATTTTATGTATTTAATAAATGTATATATTTCCAATAAACTTAATAAATTGATTTTTTAAGAATTTTGGTTAGCTCTAATGTCAGTAAGATTCATGTGTTATTTATATTTAGCTTCCATCACTAATAACTTTTGACAATGAATTATTGGTAACAATATTATTATATTGGCATTGTAATTTTTGTAAATTTTTTTTTATACATACATGATTTATTATTTAACTAATATAGTCATGTCTGAGTCGAACTGTGTTTGCGAGATTTTTAAAGTCGTACTAGATTGCGTTTCAGAAATAAATTTAAAAATAACTATTTTCAATACTTGTGCCTAGTTGAAACATTTTACAAGCATTAATATGTTACTGAATTTTATCTCGAATGTAAAATTATTTTCTAAGATTACAGTAGGTGTAAAATTCTGTGCTAATGTGCTTAAAACATAATTTTTCATTAATTTTTTTATGCATAGTTTATTACTTTAAAAAATCACCACTTTGGTGAAATAAATAATAAAAATATATTTCAAGTTCAGTTTAATTATGATAAACCTAAACACATTCTAAATATAATCATCGATATTTTAATTATCTAGATATTTTATTTATAAAGCATTCTAACGACCATTTTGAACAAATAAAAAAACAGCAACTCGTCTCGAAAGTATAGCCTAGGAATAGAAGAGAGATCTTAGGATTAAAAATAATTGTTGATATTTTACGGACCATCTATATGAACATATATACGAGACGTAAATTACTCATAAGTGGCAATAAAAACATCCCTTTTGTAGAAAAAGGATGCGAAATAGACGATGCGTTTTATCTAGCGCAAAAATACTATTGTTATTTTTACTCCTTGTTAACGATCGACGAAAGTAGCCATCTGGCAGTTGCAATTTTAAGGTGAAAACACATTTTGTGGACGTGACTTAGAAGTGATAAAAATTATCTAACATATTTACCACAAATTATTTAATATATATTTCATTTAAAACCATTATTATTTTTTTTATTAAAAAAATGCAACTTTAATTAAAGTAAATTAAGTCAATAAATTATACTATGGTTATTTTTGTTTTCCATTTACTATGCTTTTTTTCTTATTATTGTTTAAAATGTAATAAAAAACATTTTTTTATAAATGTATATGCAATATATGACTAATTTTAATGTAAAGAATAGTAGCCACAGAATAAGTTAAATTTTACTCAAGCTTAATTATGTCCTAAAGAGCAAATTTTAATGTTTTAAATTTTATTGTAAGCCATATTTTTCATACAAATTAATTAATAAGCAATTGTTTCGATGGGGTACAGCCGGTCTCAATATAAGTTAAGTTGAAAAAAGTTTTTCAAGATTTGATATAAAATTATAGACCAATGCATTATTAAATAACAATGTCAGACTATAAATCCCTCGAACTTCCTGTATAAAATATGATAGACATCTACCTTTGTAGATGTTTATTATATCATCTTATTGATATCAATGGTTGTAGTATATAATATATCGAAATATATTGATTTTTTATTATTCCCATGGGGACAGACAATATAGAAAAAAATAAACAATAAAGCTTTGTACGAGTACATAAGATATATGTATAGACAGTTTCAGTAAATCCCAAATCAAAGATGATAGCGCCCGCATCTCTTCGAAGGGCCTCTTACGTTTTTATCTCACCATACAAACAGCCGCCTTATCATTGTGTCGTATACACACACATATTGAAATCCAAGATACACTCACACATTGTACGTACAATGGCTAAATGTCGCAATACGATCGAGATCAAAGTGGAAATAATAGGAAATCGCTCTGGGCAGAGGGGTTAAATCTGCCACGGATCGGTTATGAAAATCTGTTGATGTGACCGCGGGGGCGTCCCGATTTCTAGGGTCACACCATGAATGCTAACCGACCATAGGTAGCGAGGTCGAAAAGAAGCGTCAGGGGTGGGCAACGCGAGCCAGGGGTGGGCACGTGATCCGAATGCCGGACGGCAACGAGCCAGCGTCGCGACGCCGCAGATTTCCCCGTTTAATATTTTACGAAGCAGCTAAAAATTCAAAATAGCCAGCGCATATACCGGCCCGATCCAGCCCTGGCGGCTCGCGTGATTTGGTCGCAAATATTTAATCTGATGGATTTTTTCGGTTTTATAGAATGGAAAACAATCGAAGTAGATTGATTTCATTATATAGCGTCAGGGAGTCTGGGGACAATATAAACATGAATATTTTTTTCTCAGTGGGTTTGAAAGTGTATTGAGAGTGTGTTAAAATTACATTTTTCAGGTAATATATAATGTTAATAATCAATGAACGAATTTTAATATAATGAAAAGTTCGTATCTTATATTGCTTGATATGGAAAATGCTTTTAATACAATGTGACACGATAGTTTTATATAGCAACTATTTAAATATACTTCTCCTACGCGTATTTTAATTACAATTAAGATAATAAGAGCTATGTATTTTTTCTTAATAAATAACTCTGGATACCGCTTAAAATTCTAGATGGAGTTATCCAGGGATGTAGTATAATTATAAATTTTTTCATTACTTTGTGTACTAATTTTATCCATTTTTTAAATGAATTATCTACTAATCAATTAAAGTTGTAATGGCTTCAACCACCTATACAATGTATTTAGATGGCATTCTAACAATCATTTAAAAAAATAAAAAGATATGGCAACTCATCTTGAAAGTAAGATATACTAATAAAATCGAGATTTCACGACTGAATAATTGCGTTAATATCTGTTATTATTTTACGGACAATCTATTGAAGTCAAAATCTAAAAAAAATTAGCGAATCGTCTAGCATTATCATAAAAACGACAGATAACAGCCGACAATAATTAAACTTGACACTCCATCCAACTCTAAGACCCTCAATTTCGAACAGTTAAATATTCATATAAATTTAATAACTAATATGTGCTTATAAAATACTTTGTAATTAGCTGTTTAGGCATCTGTTTTGGTTGCAAGTCACACCCTTTCAGCTTCAAAACATAACATCTTCATGTATAACTACTAATTCTTCATCAAAATAAAAAATGTCCATACAACAAATATAACTAAATGTAAAATTAATAAAAATAAAGTATATAAAAACTAGTTTTTTAGTCATTTTATTTTTATTAATTCATTTATTTAACACTAAAATATAGGTAAAAAACTTGAATAAAAAAATTACAATAAATTTAAGATTTAGCAACCATCCAAAAAACGGACTAAAAAATGTTGATTTTAGATTATATTAGATTCAGATATTTTATATATTTATTTGCCTGTGCCCGCCCGCCTCGCTGCAGTCTCCCCTCGATATGACAAAGTATCACATATTTTATGTAATACTTCGGCATATCGATTAAAATTTACATAGTGTTTTTTTTTTATTAAATTGAATTTACACCTAATTTATTGCACCAGTTTATATCAATACATGTGGGGTATAGTATTTTTAAATGATTCTTGAAAAAAAATGTTTTTTTTTTCGGAATTATGTGGAGCTTAATGTAACTTTTCTTTATTAATAAAATTTTGTATTTTTTTTTGGGTATTAAGCGCTTAACAATATTTTGTAATACTAATGGCAAAACGTTTATATTAAATTATTTCTATAAAAAAGGCTCTTTAAATACTTACATAACCATTTAGAATTCTTTCTTATTGAATATCTGAATGAAACATAACAATTAGTACGACGCACGGTCTAATTATGCGCCAGTCGGTGTTTTTGGTCCGTGTGAAATAATCGAGCCATCCGAGGGCCAATTCAAAGTTTAAATAGGCCTTTTGGCAAATACCCTGTGACAAGCACTTGCCGTGCCGGAGCTTCGAAGGATTCGGCTGACGTCCATTATGAATACGAAGGCTCTGTGGGGATTTCACCGAAAAAACTTTTTAACATTCGGCCCGGTACAGGTGTGCGCCAGGTATTCGGGCTTCAGACGACAAAAGCTACGGATAACGATAAAGCTTGACACGACTAAACTACGAGAGAATAAAGCTTTAAATAATTTATAAGCTTATTATAATAAAAATATTAAAATAAATAAATAATATTCCCAACATAAAAAATCCTATTTTTATGTTGGGAAGACGGAGGCTGATGTTTTTAGTATTATTTAGCACTTTCTATAACTTTGACCATCCCTGTTTTAAATATATAACATATAATTCTTATGAATCTATATGTTTTATATAAAGTAAAAGCTCTTACAAATTTATTGAATATTTGTTCATTATCGTCAAAACTTTATTTTGTGTGTCAATTTTGGCAATACGCGTTTCGGTCGTAAAACGACATTTTCCTACTTCGCTACCGGAATACAAACGACTCATTGGGTATTGTTTTATTTTATTTCAAAGCGTTTAATTGTGTCAAAAATGTGTATGTGTGTAAAATTTATGCAAAGCTTTGTTATTAAAGGTTTAAAACAAATATTACGCCCTGGGCGCAAGCGTTAAAACCGTTGAAAGTTGTCTTTTGCTTTTGAGAGTAGAGAAACGTCGCTGGCGGCGATAGTGTTTCCGTTTTATTATATGAGAATGAATGTAACGTTCGTTTGATATGGATAAAACTCGAGTTATTGTTATGTAAAACATTATGTAGTATTTTAAATACAAAAAATACTATATTTTGTACAAAGTTGGATTTATTTTAATTTATGTTAACTAGTCAAATATAGATACTATGGCAACCATGTGAAACGCCAAGCAAGCTTTCAGGAATGATTAAAACTCGAAAATAATTTGTCGATACAAATCGAGTCACGGTAAGGCAGTGATAGTTTTAGTCGTGACTAAGAAAAACGTAGCCCCGAATCATAGAGAATGTGTAATTCATCGGGATCGGCACCGGGGCTTTGCCCTTTGGCATTTGCGTCCTTTTCTTGTCAAAGAAGGCAATTGTCATGATTCCTTGGTCTGTGGTGTCTATATAGAAGTAACCTCCCAGAGGCTCCAGATTTTAAGTCAACATCCATGGAGATCATCCTAATAGAGCGAGACATAATTTACAATTAGAAAAGAGTCACAATGTCCTTCAAAGGATTGACGAATGCAGAGCGCACCTCCGTGATTGCAGTACAAGAAACCGCGTTGCCGAGGGTCTGCGTTTCCGTGCTCCTTGTGACCATAATTTTAACTATACTTTTTTAATATATGTACATATATACATTAAAATTTTATTCATATAAATGTATTATTAGCCATACATATGTATTTAAGTACGTCTCTTTTGGCACCCACATACAAATTTTAAAAATGCCTAAAAATAAATATCAACGAGTTATATTTTTTTTTAAATTGCAAATAATTAACTTATTTATTTAAAACAAATTGTTTTAAGAAAATAATCAAGGACTGACTCACTAACTAACAAAATTTTCTTAATGTGTCTTGTAGGTGACAAAAATAGTCAATTAAGATCATATAATTTGCGATTTATATCTGGCAGCACCTATGTGAAAAGACATTTTGAGAGATATAGGACATAAAATCATATTTTAATGCCATTATTAACACATGACCATTTGCAATACATTTTGACGATAAAAAATAATGAACTTCAAACCCCTGATGAATGAAATGATATTACGTAATTTGTGGTAATAATAAATTTAAACTTATGAAAATGTGCAAAAAGTATAAAATTTAGAGAAAATCATATTTTTTTGGCACACTTAATATTTATTTCTATCCCGCTGACTCAAAACAATTTCTGAGCCGGTCCTTTACAAAAAAGTTTGCTGACCCCTGATCTAAATTGTAATAAATAACCATAAAACATGACGAATGACACGTCAACCATTTATTCTGAGAAATGATTTTTAAAGTGCTCAATGTTAAATATTGCTTCCTAAGAAGGAAGAAATCAAACCGGATGTATTGTCAATCAAAAATAAATTTTCCTGGAATACGTTTTTTCCACGTCATCCGCTTTATCTCCTAGCAAATCTGGCGCTCTGTAGCTAAAATCCGGAGCTTTTAAAACGCGATATTGTCGTAGAAGAAGAGAAGAAGAAGAAGAAGAATAAGGAGAAAAGGTTTGTACGATATTATGTAAGAGAAAAAAGAGGATAGTTGTGCGTGTCCAAGGGTCACGTCCTGTGAACTGTCCGTGCACATTCGGGCCTGTAATTCTATCAAATCTTTTTTGAAGCCCGAGTGAAAAGCAAGATTATGTAACGAAAAAGGTAAACCTAAAGCAATCGGATTTCGAGCGTTTTTCCAATTTTTATACATTTTTCTCTATGTAAATATTTAACGATATTTACATATGTATATATGTATTGTACATGCACACATGTATGCAAAATTTAAGAGCTTGTATTTTCATGCGTGTTGAATAGGTTAAGAATAAAATTTAAATAAATATATATGTGCATTATATTACTTTTAATAAATCAGTAACAGTTAATCAATATGTATCAATTATTTTTTTATCATTTACAGTTTTTCGATATTGAGTGGAACCTTAGATTGCGAGTAACTTGGCTTATGGGTGTTTTGATATACAATTATTTTTGACTCAATATACAAGCACTGTTTCGCAATACGACTAATATTAATAGTATTGCTGGTTGTGGATCTTCTGCATATCAAATACAAATAAAATGTTTAGTACAACCAGTATTTCTTTTTGTAATACCGGTACTACCGAATGTCAATTTTTGCATTAATACCGGTATTACCTGTATCGGTAATACCGGTTTTGCAAACCATAATTACGATAATTAAAATTTTGGTAAAATCAACAAATTTTATTTACATATAATAATAGATTGTAATGATTCCTATGCTAATAAAAAATTGTTTTTTAAAAAATAAAATAAAAAAATCTGTGTTTTGTAATAATTGTTTTTATATAAATATTTTCGGATTTTCAAATAAATTAAGTTATTTTTTAGCATTTTATATGGAAAAATTCATTTTAATATACGAGTGTTTTAAAATTCGAGCACGTTTCCGGAACGAATTATTCTCGTAAATCTAGGTTCCACTATATTCAATTTTATTTTTAAATATACTTACAACATATTTTCAATTAATTACAATAAACTATGGTTAAAATCAAACTTGAGATTTGATTAAATCTATTTTAATTGTACTCATATTAAGTGTAATTTTACATAAAAAAAGTTATTTGATATTTGTAGTGAAAATTAACAAAATTATTGTATAGTGTACTTCAAAACGATTTATTTGATAATTGCACATATAATATATTATACAATGATATTACACGCACCATATGTCATCCACAATTTTTTTCCATCCTGAAAATTTGCTCTGAGGTCGGACATGATCGACTGTTCGTATCTCTCATTCGGCATATTCTTTACATTTTTTTTACAACCCTCCCATTCCCTTTTGTATTAATATTTTAGCTCGTCTGGCCTCGGTGCACGTATATTTTTTGGTCCTTTATAAAACGCAGACGGGTCAGAATACATTTACAAGTGGCAGACGAGCTTTTCATCTTTTGATTGTATCCACCCCCTCGCGCACTCACACTTTCCCTATTTTTGGGCATTAAAATCATTAAAAAGCTTAAGATAGCTATATCGACACAAATATAACTTATAATTTTAAATAAATTAATATAAAAATGCATGCATAAAACATACATAATAATAATTTTGATTTATTTTTATATATATATTTACATATAACATTTTCTAATTCAAACTATATTTTAATATAAAATATATACGATTATTAAATATTTTTATACTTGAATAAACTGTAGAGATCCTATTCTTGAAACTTGCGTTGAAATCTGTGACCAAAAGTGATCATCCATCAATAAGGATAAACTGGACAATAGTGGGATCACACAAAAGCCCTCGTTACGATTCTATGTTACAAAACAGTCATGAGAAATAATATATTACTGTAAGGCCACAATATTCTCGTTACATAATTTAACCTCGGATATGTTCATCAAGCAAATGTCACTTTCTAAAGCGCATATTCTAAGAAGCGAGTGAAACGATTAGCTAAATGATCGCTGCATGATTATGATTGGTCAGCAAGCTTAACAGGCCTGAATACATAAGATTTATCACCAAAAAGACTCAAGCAAACACCAGCAGACACTCAAAGAAGCAGACTCGGCCCGCCCTGGCTCAGATCCTGAGAGGGACTCGACCATACGAGCACCGCAGCAGAGAGGGATCAACCTCCACTATACTGTCGCTTCCACGCCAATTATAAATATAAGGATCTTTTAAGGACATAATCCCTGTGCCAGCTTTTCCATCACTGCTCAAAAAAAAAAATATCTCGCCTATCATAGTCCGTCGCAATATGTAATATAATATAATACAATTTTCACTAGTTACCACCTGCGTCTTACTGGCTGCAAAGTCACACCCTTCAGGGTTAAATTCCCGAAAAAACTACTGCAAAAATGAATTACTTATGAGTCGATTTATGATATTGATTTTATGACATACAAATAAGCAGAAAAAAGTGACGTTCATCATAGAGGTGGTAAGCCATAATTACTCAGTGGCCATAATTTTTTTTTTCTATGCGTCTCAATTAAAATTATCTGTATTGTGTTGGTTCGTTAGACTAACAATAGTCTTATAAAGCCTTACCATTTATATTTAAATAATTTTATTTATTGCATAACATTTAAAATATTTTTTAGAGAAACACGTTTTGAACACAAATTATGATAAAATAAGTACTTTTATATTAAAAAAGAGTTTGCTAATTTATTATTTATATTTTATTTTATTTATTTGTATTACGGGACAGTCTGTATCTAGGTACACACGTAAAACAAATATTAAATAGCTCTGGAGTCTCTTTAAACAATTCGTTGCCGTTGCATTGGGGTGACTCACAAAGGGTCGTTTGATAAATTATCGTATCTGATATTGCACGTGCAATATATGAAAACTGTAGTAGAAAATATGTATCGCGAAAAGTATTCGCAATAATAATAATAACTTTAATATGGAAATATTAATATCGCGCTACGTGAACTTGTCAAAAGTCGTGCGATATTAAAAATTGCATTTGTCTTTATACTCTTTTTTGCATGCAGATTCGAGAGCGAGTTTTAAAAATATTGCAAAAATAGTAGATTGAAAGAATATGAAAAGCATTAAAAAACGAAAAGATATGGGAAAATTATCATATAATTTTAAAATAAAATTTATATGTGGCTTAATTAAGGAAAATATTATTTATATTATATCAAATAAACTTTATGCATTTCAACCCTCTCTAGGGATGTCAAAATAATCAGATGAATGCAAATCGTTTCTCGGGTGGTAAATTACACAAAATTTATTATGGTATGTAATATATTATTTATAATAATATATAACAATCCAAAAGTTCAGTGAATTAAAAAATATATGTAATTAATACTGTTTATCAAATTATTTTTTAATTGCTTAAAATTATAAATTATATTTGTAGCTTTTGTGTATTGTAATTTATATTTGAACTCTTATTTGCATAGCTAATCTTATTTGTTATGTGTATATAAAAAATCAAGTAGCTTGTTTTATTATATATTTTAATAAGAATTACCATTTAATTGTGTTACAATATTTTTTTTCCAATATTTCTTATTATTTTTCATTTAAGATTTAGTGTAATAATTTAAAAACCTTTATAATTTTAATTTTAATGTTACTTTTAGTTACAATATAAAATCTATACCTAATTAAAATTATGTTTACATATATTTTTTCATGTTAAAATGCTTCCGTCAGTTGCTCACATAATTTTAATCATATTTTATATCAATACATAAATCATGAAACGTGAGATGAGATTTTCTTAATGATGATTAAGTATAAGAGGATAATTAAAATAACAAGGAAGGGCTGTACGCTCATATTATATCAAAACGCGCCCTTATAAATTATCGTTTTATAGATTGCACCCCTGCAACGTCTAGTAAAATTAATAATGTGCATTTGTAACAAACATTTGTCTTTTGATACGTAATCCTATTCACTGTGTACTTAGAGATGGTTACTTTAATGAAAGATTTTATATACATAAAGTAGATAGTAAAGGTAAGAATTTTTTATTTAGAAAATATTTATGTATTATATGTACATAACTATTTCATTGTTTTTAAAAATACCTAAAAATATCTTTGTGAGAGAATTTCTGCACAACGATAAAGCCTTGTGTTTTCTTGTCTACTTCATCGTATTATTTCTAATAGTTATGGTCCTTTATTTGCAATAAAGAAACAAAAAAAACTATATATGCAATAAAAAAACAAATGCACATTTTAATCGATTTGGATTATAATACAACGGCTTTTAAAACAAGCCGCCAATAGTATGCACTAAATATTCTGTGATCGCTAAAATGGTATACTATGCTTAAATGTAAGCTTATGTTGCATCAAATAACATTTTGATTCAGACCTTTAGTTAAAATCATTTAAAACTTATTTGCTAACGATCATGAATCAGTTTAAGCGCAGTTTATTTTGCTATTTCAGATTATTATAACATTTCAATCATCAAAACATTTAAACGTAAAAATGTTCATTACAAAAAATTTTTACCTCTTCCCATTTCTCCGTTAATAAGTAAACCGGAACGCCGCCACATGTAAATTCCTTATCATTTAAGTTTAGTCCTTCAGCTTGCCACCATTGGAGCTCGCAGAAAATCGACACAGCCAGTCAAGTACAGGTCTTCTATAGGCAAACACTACAAAAACAATTAAATACTATTAGATATATTTAAATATGTATTACATAAACTTATATAGCCAGAATGTCATTCAGTTTTAACTTAAACCTTACTTATTTTTTTATAATTTAGACTTTAAAATATAATAGTTAAATTGTGAAGCGGAAAAAAAGGTGCAAAGGTATCAGGCACAATTTAGTTAATTAAATTAATATTCAGCACAAATTATTTTTATTGAAATTTAAATATATCTATCTATAATCATAAAAATTTAAATTACTAAAAACGGGGTGCGTATTTAACTCATTCTGCGGCTAGAATTTGATACATTAAAATTATAAATACAATAATTACACATTTACAAAAATATAATTAGTACGCGAAAAATATTTATTATTAAATTTAAAAAAAAGTATAAAGTGTAAATATTTTATTTATTATAATAATAGAGGTATTTATAAATAAACCTAGTCAATAAATCTATGTATTTGCATGTGTATTGATAGACAAAAAGCCGATATTTGTTTTTAATTTAGGCTAGATAATTACTTTTTAATTTGGACGACCAGTATTGTTTATAGTGCATTGTTTTGGGTAACTCAATTATAAAATTGTGTATTTTTTCATCTATAGTGTGCCAGGAAATTGTTTAATTTGAATGGTTAGTTCAGTGGGATATTCATAAAATAAATTTAGCATAAAAACAATATTAAAAAGAGAATAAATGTATTTCTCCCCCGAGTTAATGTCTCTCCCATCCGCTCCTGAGTTCGCATACAGCGTGTTTCGCATTACTCCCCGCCTGATTACATAATTTAATCCAAACTAATTCGCTATAGCATGATAATGCAACGCCGCCATTATTGCACTATCGCACCTTATAACAACACGTACCGTGTTTTATGTTCGGCCTCGGCAGCGATGGCCAACATTTTGCCCGCCGGTAATTTTAAGCATGGTCAAATAGCGCTGTTCGTGCAGGCATGCATGCAAGCTTACTCAGTCCTTTTATTAGAATTTAATATGTATGCATAATGGTTGTACATTAAAAATATATTAGTAATATCATTTTCACAATCTGTTGTATGATATTTAAGATAATTTTCTGTTCTAATATTATATATAATATAAAATTAAAATTTGTGTTCATTTTTTAATTTACTAAAAATTAGTTATATAAAATAAATTTGTATAAAACATACCATAATAAATAAGTTTTACTTAAAATAATAATATTTAGTAAAATAATACCTCGAACAAAAAAGCAGCTAAAAATTTCAGAATGAGTGATATCTACTTTTCATAACAACCAGATGATAGACACAGAAAAAAAACCAGATCAATACTAATATTTTGAAAAACAATGGAATAAACAAAAACGGTTGTTATGGTATTTATTTTAAGGCGCATTGTTTTATTCGTTCAGTGTATATCAAAATTTGAATCGTAACGGCAAAGTTAAATTCAAAGATTTTCTTTTGAGTAAGACTAAAGGATGGATGCAGAACTCAGTGCAACTTATTGATTTTAAAGACATTTTACCAGTTTCTACCACATGCCGTCCCCATGCGGTCGATCCACCAGAAAGGATTTCGGATAAGGTGAAAAACCATCACCCAATAAAAATATAAAATGGAGAGACATATGTAAAAAAAGATGTCGTGTTTGTTCTGCACATGTAATAAGGAAAGATGCAGCATACATGTGCAGATTGTGAAATTCCCCTTTATATTGACGAATGTTTTTATACGTTAAAAAAATATTGAAATATACAAAAAAAGTGTAAATAATAAAAATAAATAGTGATATAGTGAAATAGTGTGGTTTATAAGTGTAATGATAAAAATAATTGTGTCCGTGACAGTTGTAAGCAGATAAAGGACGCCGAAAAATTTGGTGAGTGCAAATTATATTATATTATAAGCGGATATTTTTTATAAATATAGAAGTATTTAAACATACATATTATAAAATTAAAAATAGCTAATTTATAACCATTTTCAATTTACATAAAATATTTGGAATGAAAAATACATATTTATTCGTTCATGATTTTATTTCTCAGAAATTCTTTTAAGTGCAATATTATTATTTTTCAACTATTTTGCAATAAACTAATACGGCAATAATTAATCCGAATTGTAGCTTTTTACCCCTGGTTTTTTGATCTGTGAATCATTGCGCTTTTTCAAATGGTCATAAAATTTTAAAATAGCAAACACACATGGATGATATGTTTTGGAAGTTCTATAATTACTGTGTTATCTAAGTTATCTACATATACCGTAACAATTTTTTTGCAATAACATACAGAATTTTAGGTTAGTTAAAAAAATTAATTAATGTATTATCAACCGGATGTTTTCGATTTCTTTTAATTGGGTTGGTTTTATGTTCACCTAGCCAGACAGTTTAACCCTAAAATTTATTTCTGTTCAAGAAATGTAGCATAAAATATTTTTTTTTATTTAAAATAAATAATCATGCTTCATACATTTGATAAAGAAATCACGTGCCACAAAAAGGCGATTTCTCATTGCGTTGAGTCGCAATTGGAAAAGACGACTTTTTTACAAAAATTTGAAGTAAAATATAATTTATTTATAAATAATAATATACTAGTATTTTTTAGACTTCACGGCTACTAAACAATGCTCTTTCAAGACTCGTATATAAGTACTCGGGAGTTAAGCTGTTAAAAACGTAATTTGTTCGGTTTACAATAGATCCGTTTTAGCGTTAAAAATATGTTTTGAAATATACGTTTATAACACAATATATATATTCTAAATAATCTAATAATGAATCACTTAGAAATAATGTATTGCATTTTTTAAGTCTCCGAAGGAGACGCTAAACATTTCATTCTTTAATATTTCATTATACATATGTATGTATATATAAAATAAAACATTAGTAATATGCCAAAGGCACAGACTTATAGAGCTTCGCTCTTGCGTCATTAATCGGAAAAAGCGAACATTTATACGGGGTTTAATCTCTGTGGATGAAACTCTAGAAGCTGCAGTCTCTTGGTGGTTCTAGGACAAAGCTCCAGTTACTTTCTTAAGCACGTTGGACTACTTTGCTATGCGCAATTATTTTATATTATTAGCGAAAATGAACTGTAAATATCTGATTGTGGCACATTGCGGAGGGAAGGGGGTTCTTATAACCTAAACTTTTGATTAGATGATTTTTATTTTTTTGTAAAGCAGTGTAGCGTTACAAATGATTGGTACGGATATCATTTTAGAAATAAATAAATATGTCGGTAAAGATAATAATAAAAGTAAAATATTTAATCACAATCAGAGTACAGAAATCACTATACTGACGCGGTTAGCATTTTTGATAAATATTGCGATTAGAGAGTATAATATTAGTAAAAATAATAAAAATAAAATTAGAAATATTTTGTTATTAATTAGACGGCCTTTAGCATTATTAAACTTTGTACGAAAAAAGGTGCATTATTTTTTTGTACATCTTTCAGAAAAAATAATTTAAAATATTTTTGTAATAAACATTTAATATGTTTTTTTTTTAATCCTGGGAATATTTTTTTATACGCTTAAAAAAGGTTCACTATATCGTATCTAGGCATATGTAAAAAAAAGGCAGGATATTATTGATAGATTAATATTTTCTGTACTTCTGTGATATTGTCCCCAACTACTTTTTAATGGGAACACACCACGTTGTTAACACGGTTTTATCCGATGAATAATTTATCACCTGCAACGGTTTAACATCACTAGACAGGTGTTATTTGCATTTCGATTCTAAAATCTCAAAATAAATTCAGTTGCGGCGTGATTTTGCCACCACAGTGCATAATTATGCGATTGTCAACATTAAACGTGTTAAAACACACAAAGCAAATAATCGTTAAAAAATACAAGCCCTGATTAACCAAATTTTGTCGTAAAATATTCAGAGAGGCGAAAAATATTATTATAGGTTTTGAAATGTTTAAGACACAGATTTTATATTGCTAATAAAATAATATACAAATTTAAAAAACAGCAACCCATATATAATTATTTAGTTGAATCATATAAATTTATGCTCCTTTTACTATAAAATCATTAAGGTAACCCTACAAACGAGTGTTTAAATTAAAATTAAATTTTAATTAAAATTAAATTAAAATCAAATTAAAATTAAATTAAATTAAAATTAAGTGTTTAAATTCCAGGGTCAAGTAAAACTCGCCCTTATTCTTTCAGTGTTTTATAAAAAAAAAGTTACAGATATTTTTTTAAATATTTTTCATAGTTCTTCAACTTTTTAACGCTTATCGAACAATGTTTTTTTTTGTATTTTTAATACGTTCATTAGTGACATTTATTTATTAAAGTTGTCATTAATTTAAAATGTATTTCTCAAAAACCATTCACAACATTTTATTTTAGAATTTCTGACAATAAATTACAGCACAAAAAAGCATTACTCGATTAAGAATTCACACCCATTTTAAATACATACTTGTAGAACAGTGTAACTGTGGTTTAAACCTGGTGAACTTAGGTACACAATTTGAACTCTAAATAAATCAGTAATCTATCTTAATAATATATATGTTTATTTAAAAAATAAATGGAAAATGTTTCTAGTGACTCGTTTATATGTACCAATTTATTTTATATATTGCTATTGGTAAACTCATCATTTAGTATGTTACACATTAACAAGCTGCGAACTACTTTATAGATAAAAAAGTATTTTTTATTTAATTCAACTAATCGAATTTTTAATACAAACTATTTTTTAACCTATTTTTGATTGCCATGCAATTAAAAATTCATTTCGATAATTACTATCAAATCGTGTTCGCGTTTCATATGAACAATTTTCCATATTAAAATTATTATGAATATGCTGTAAAATATACATGCATAAATTGTAATTACCCGAGACCATAACGACCAGGTCTTTTGTAACCGTGCACCGTATTAACATAAAACCATAAAGTGCATTCGGTGATGCATTTTGTACGTTTGAAACACATAATAGCATCGATTTGGCGAATAAAATATTGTTCATCGTTAGTCGAGCCTGTGCGTTACGAGGCATATCAATTTGAGATGAATATGAAAAAGTCCATTAGGGCTTTGTTAATAAATTTATGCTTGTTTGTCTCACAATTTTGCTTACATGTCATCTTCTGACAAAATTTAAATAATGCCTTTAAAAATTAATATTTTATACAACAAATTGTTATATTTAGAATAAAATTGGGCATGATTAGAAAAGTTCATCCTGATATTTGCAACGTCGGGCGTAAAAAGTTTATCGAGTCAAATCAGGCAGTTACCGATGGGTTACTAAACTATACTCATCACAAAACCGCAAAACTTTGAATGTGATGCTAGCAAAGTTTTATCGTAAATCAGCGAAAGAATATTACTATGACCCATCTTATGTAGCCCAAAAAAATATTTATTTTATTTTATTTCACTTATTTATTAACGATAAAAATAAATTTATTTTCTTATACATGGACTGCAACTCGAGCTCGTATTAATTATCCTGTTTCCTTTATTACACAGTGCATTGCGTGCTTTAATTTCCGCAAAGGAAAACTTCGTCAACTATCTCAATTTCAAGTAGACATGCACTTATGCTTCACTTAAGCATACCTACGACCCGTTTTAATAAATCTCATGTTGAAGATTGTACAATGTGAATTAAAGCATTATATTGCAAATTTTTATATCAAGACTGAATTGTAATAATTAAACACTATATCTCTAAATAAAGGCTATAAAATACAAATTTGGAGTGATACAAATATTATTTGTATTTCTTAATAGATCACTGTTCTAAAAATGACAAGGATCTTTTTGTGTTCAAATAAGACTCTTTCTTTTTTTGTAATTAGTTCTTAGTACTTAATAGCAAAAAACGGAGCGTTTAGATCTTTAAAACAGCTTTGAGAAGTAAAAGCCTAAGCCTGATTTTTCAGTCAGTTTCACTGCTCATCTCAAACATATTTTTGCTCTAATTCTCAAGACGTCAAAAGCACAAAAAGCCTTGTTCATAAAAATAATGAAAAAATTTGCAAGAAAAAATGTGTACATGTCGTAGTGCTACTGCTAAAACATTTAAAATAATTATCTATTGATACGTCTTCCGTCACCTTTGGTAAGTTTTGTTGGATTTAGTCCTGTCCGTTCCACTGTTTTTTTTTTTACCTTTTTTTTTACTAAAACACTAAAAAATCTCTTATTGCTTGAATTTAAATAAACGTCGTGTTTACAGATTTTTAAAAGGCCTTCAACAAGGTTTGTCATAGATTATTGATTTAAAAAAAAATATATCTTAAATGAACTATATGTTTGAGAACCCTAGTGTGTGACTTTGTAGCCAATGAGACACTTAGTGGAATCTAGTTAAAGTTTTATTATATTATATTACAATTGCGACAGTTTTCTCCGAGAGGTGGTGGAAAAGCTGGCGCAGGGATGATGTCCGTGGGAGGTCTTCAGAGGTCTAGTAGGTGGCTTGGCAGCAAGTGTACAGATAATGTTGTTGTCTACGGTAATCCATTTGTAAAAGACCACTGCCGCCACTAGCACTTAGGCCCTACAAGTCCAACCCAATGGGCGGCATCTGGATGAGCGGGATCCACTCCGTAGTACTACGTTATTCGTTAGAGTCTTAGAAAAGTTTCTCCCGAGCGTTCTTGGAAACGCTCTCCTGACTATCAGTTGCATAGCATTAGCTTTGCATGTTATTGCATTTCGGTGCGCTTCATCATTGTTTCATCACTTTTAGTGATGCCTCAGTTTTAGCTTTTGCTCGTCATTAATCCTTAGGGCTTCAGTAAGGATATTCATCAAAGCAGGTCTGAGATTAACGATACTTAAGCTAACACAAAACTGTTTTTTTATGTATACAGATGATTTTAAATTGTTATGATGCATTTACTCTATACAGAGTGATTTGAATTTTCTATGAAAAAGCGCTTCCATTAACCATCTGCCATTTATTGTCGTAAAGTGTCATATTGTGTCATTTACTTGAGCATTTTTGCCATCAGTTTTAATCCTACTATCTTGGTGGAAACGGTTTGGTTAAATAATATTTTACTTAAGAACTTGGTATTACATTTGACAGCAAACATCTACAATACATCTTTCAAGATTCTCGACTTTGTAACGCATTTAATTCTGACGGTTCGTCAGTTATTCATGTTCTCCATGACACTTTGCTTCGCAGCATTTTTTAATAATTTTTTGCTGGGATAAGATTTGCTGAGTTCTTGAATAAATTGGTATGTCGCTAAGCATTTATTTAAACTACTAAAAGGTGCTGTCGACAATGAAACTATTCTCGAGAAATTCCAGTTTTGGGTCCCGGACCTCTTCGAGAATCACTACTGATGCTCGATATAGCCAAAACAGATTAGGGCCGTCGCCATTTGGCTTATTATTAAGGTGGCATTTCACATTAATCAATTTATTGGCAGCTATGAGGAGCTGGTCCAGTTCGTATTATTTATTTTAATATTTTACGATTATTTTTTGTAATGTTTTTTTTTTGCATTTTGAAGCATTTTGGTAACCTAAATTAATAAATGACGACTGGCAATATATTTTTGATTTAAAATAATATTTATCGAATTCATTTTTATGTAATGTTTTACATAAAAAAAATGTTTTGATAAGTTTTTAATGGTCTTAAATTAAAAAATAAAATGTATTTATATATATATATATAGTATATAGACGTAGCAAATTACAATTCCACCACATAACGTCTATAGTCTATGGCGATGCAAACACTCAGACTCTCGGCGCAGTCTCCCAAAGGGATGCTACGACTTATAGCCTCTCAAAACAACAAACCGCCCCCGTTTCGGACGGATAGCAATAAAATTATGCGCCCTTCGCCTCTAATTGAGCTCGTATTTTATGCGTCTTGCAACAGTGCATTTCTATCTGTTTTGCACCGTAAGACGGAACACGTATACTGCGGTCGTAATTAGAAGCCATTGCCGGCGAGGAAATCTCCAGCCAGGTTACCGCATTACGGTAATGTACGGGGTGCATTACTTACCCCTCGAGTCTCATAATCAACGGATAACGCGCCCCGCTTTGCGATGTGCCCACGGGGGATGCTTTCGCTACACATCTCAAGTGGATGCTGGATACGTATGAATTCCTAGTCGTTACCTCATAACTTTATAAAAAATATAGCAAATGACTAAATTAATGCATGTCTCTATTCATGTATCACTAACCAAAGTGAGTCGTTATCGGGCAAATTTATCGCTGAATTTAAATTACCAAAGGGGTGGGAAGTTTCGCGGAAATGGATGTTTATGCTTGCCCGGGCAAATATGGCCCTTTATTTATTTTGATGCACGATATCCTGGCTTCGTAGCCGATTAGAGCAACGCTAGGCGATATTTCGTCCAACGGCGGCCGTTAT
Organism: Plectrocnemia conspersa; assembly: GCF_051122295.1. NCBI lineage: Eukaryota > Metazoa > Arthropoda > Insecta > Trichoptera > Polycentropodidae > Plectrocnemia > Plectrocnemia conspersa. The sequence goes on along the minus strand of NW_028277167.1, from coordinate 26,121,164 downwards.
GCAAATTCACGGCGGAGATCAATTGATTACGCAGGTGGGCGTAAATCACACGTAACACTTTGATGTACGACAGACCAGATACCTACGTGTACAATGTTTGTTTGCTTTTTGAGAGTCGTACAAATTGATCTCTGTTAATGGTCTGCTTGATAAAAAAAAAGATTTTGATGATTAATGTACTTTGGTAAGCAATGTTGAACGTTTTGGTGAAAACACATATAATAAGAAATAAAATTGAGGAAGACATGGAAGTAGAGATTCCAATAAATTTACAGCATAAATTATTGAATTATTGTTTTAAAAGTATACAAAATTAATTTAGTAATAATTAAAATAAATATTATTTATTATACATAATTGTTTTTCTGTTTCTAAGAAAACAAGCTTACTCTTAGACATTTATTGCAATTTAAAAAATGTATATTTTAAAAATATGCATTGTACGCTTAGTATAAAATGTTGGTTCTAAACTTTGTCCTGATTGTTTCTACTATTCAAAATATCCGTCCACTGTTTTTTTAAATAGTGATTTAAATTTAGCTCAAGCTAAATTTCGTTGGTATTTTAAAACAACGAACTAAATACAAAGAAAATATATATTATATAGTTATGTTAAGTATCAGCATAATCCACTAAAAATAATAAATTTAAATGATTAGAATTGCTCAGATAAAAAACAAATCTTGTGAAGCTCATATCATTTGAGAGACGCTCATCTAGCTTTGTGTTAAAAGCATTATATAATACATCCCGAACAAAGAGGCTACAGCATAATAAAAAAACACTCTTCTCAAATATTCAAAAATCGACTACGCCTGAAAATGTATAATGATCGCACACCACGCGAAGAGTGATTTGAAATAAATTATGATTTTAGCTAATACGGACCTATTCGCTTCTCTTATATTTTGCGCCATGTTCGATTCTAGACGTTGGAAACTATTTTGCGGATTAAAACCAATTATCTTTTCCGGTCATTGGATGCACGAAATACTTCTTCGGCTGTGTATTTTGCAACAAATACATCTATTTTTTAACTTTAATTTTTACATTAAGGTATGAAATAGATCATTTTTCAAGCATCGAATCATGCGTTCAATGTACTCCATCTTCCTTCGTTTGTTGGTAGAATTCAGTCATTAGACTCTCTTAATCCATGGAATTTTCAGCATACGCCTATGAAGCCATATTTCAAACGATTTTTAATAATATTTTTTAAGTTCCGTATAATAGTACTTTAAGAATTTAATTCTGCTCTGAAGATGTTATTGTTTGCCTGTGAGACTAGCTTTAGATTTTAAGAACTGGTTTCTAGCAATTACGTCATTTAACTAATTACTCAGAAATTAAAAATACTTTACACCCTAAATTTTATCTTTGTCTAACGATAAGCTCAGCAGGTCCATGGAAAGATTGCTTATAATTATAAATTTTGTATTATTTATGTTTATTTGTATGACTTTTTTTATACTGTTCAGAGATCTTTGAAGGTCGTAAACAGTCTCAGAAAATATTGCCGTGTCATCAGCATAATAAATATTGTTAATTGTCTCTCTGGAGTGCTTAATTGAATATGGTTTCCGAGTATAAATTAAAACTCGTAGAAGAAAGAACATCTGCCATTTTTTTGTATTAGAATATTGTTTCGTTTGATCTCTCTCGGCGTTTAATACTGCTGATTGCTTTCTTTGCCAATCTATAAGTCGAATGCTTTCTCAATATCTATAAAGCAAATGTAAATAGGTTTACGAACTTACGAACGTCTGCATGCAAAAGAGCAATTTTCGTGTATCTAAGCGAGTCAAAGTTTTATAAAATTATGAAAGTATATCTATACAGATAACTTTCAAAAATACATGTTTCTACATTAAAAAAAATTAACGTCCGCATTTATACGTGTAATAAAATAAAACACACCAAAGTGTGTAGCGCAAGGCTAGCGGGCGCGAATTGAATCATAATAAAAAAACACGTCCGCTTTCCGCGTTCAAAAACGTTTTGTTATTTTATGGTACACATACATTACCGCGTGCAAAACTCCAAAAAAATAAAAATGGACTTTTTTCACACCCATAATATTTTACATATTTTCGAGTGTCCTTTTGTGCTTTCGCGTATATTTTTTTTACGGTGGCAATTGCCATTGTTACGTGCCACGACAATTGAGCCCTAAGGCCGACCTGTGCGATTTGGCAAATCCATCGTTACTCATTCGCGCAAAGTCTAAACGACGCGCGCGAGAAAAGTACGGTGAAAAAAAAAGTCGCCGGTTTTGAAATATGACAGCACTTAACACTTATTTTTGCTTAGAGTCGGAAAGCTGCTCGAGCTCTTTACGAGTACGCGCGGAAAACGATGAAGCACGTGGAAATTGTTGCGAACCTCTGTCTGGCGTTGTGGGAATTCGGCTTCTATTTTTTGTTGGAGGGTGTAAATTTTACACAACAACCGAAATAAAATATATATTTGTGTGTTGCGCGATATAATTACGGTTTAACTTTTTCTGGGTGGCACGGCCTATAAATTTGCCTCTAAAAAAAGATTTACTGTGGTTGTATGTTATAATAGAGAAAGAAACTGTCTGGCAATTCAATATGGTGCTTGATAAAAATAAATGTCTTTCTTAAAAGCTAAAACAAAATTAGTTAAAAATTACATAATATAAGAAAAACATATTTAAATTCTTAAATATAATAAATTAAATCAAACAAATTTGATAGGGGTGTATTTTACACAATTAACAAGTCAAGGTAACCATACAATTTAATAATTTATTAATCACAAAGACGACACCATTAAAAGTTATGAAACTGTTTACATTATAGTTAATGTCAATATTAAAAAATCACAAAAAGCAAAAAATTAACTGAAACTACATATAGTATATAAGAGTTAAAACTCTATTTGGACAACTTACATCTTAAATTAAACATTAAATATATATGTAAAAAACATAATTATATTAATGATCAATAAATTAGTTTTATTGAAATGTATTAAAATTAAAATTTGAACACTACGAAGTTTCTTGTATATTTT